>NC_079207.1:62010354-62262501 GCF_026745355.1 Beta vulgaris subsp. vulgaris
AAATCTTAGTTTAATAACGCTTCCGTTGTGATTAAACGATATTGATTAAGATTAGTGGAGGTTTGGGCTGTTACAGTCCATGTATGCCTGGACAAATCATCAAAAACAGTTAACAAATAGACATGATTATCATGAGTTTTGACCTTGTAGGGACCCCAGGTATCTACATGAAGAAGATCAAAACAATGAGTGCTCATAGTTGTGCTTAAAGGAAAAGGTTTTCTAGTGTGTTTAGCCTTAGGACACACTTGACATATACTGTCAGCACAACAATTATTGACAGAAAACTTAGGATCAATATGATGCAATTTATTAAATGGTAAGTGTCCAAGTCTCAAATGCCAGAGCTTGGCTTCTTCACTTGCTGTTGCTACATTTGCTGTTGAAGGCATAGGTGATGTTGTCTGTTCAACAACATACAGCCCTGCATCAAGCTTGCCAAGAACCAGAGAACCTGTCTGTGAGTGCCCCTGAAGCAGACATTTGTCCTGTGAAAAGATGATATCACAATCCATGTCAGCACACAACTTATGAGCGGATATGAGATTAAAATGTAGGCCAGGCACATGTAATACATTAAAGTGGAGGGAGTGATGGTCTGATCATCTTTATGTTGTTTCACCAATGTCATGAAATGCTAGTATTGAGATTTGGTGAGATGATGTGCAGCTTCATCATCTTCATCTGAATCTACAAGCTCATCATCACCATAGACTACAGCAGCAACCTTCTTCCCCTTGATGAACTTGCTACTAGCATTATGTTGTTTAGGAGGATATCCATGAATTTTCCAGCATCTCTCAATGGAATGTCCTGGCATTTTGCAATGGTTACAGTAAAAGGAGTTAAGCTTCTTTCCATATCCAAGAACAGGAGTGGGAGTAGGATAAGATCTTCCTCTATTTATAGAGAATGAATCATTCTTCTTGTCTTCTACTACAGTAAATGCCATAGTAGGAACTGTATTAGCCTCAATAATTTATCTTTGTTTCTCATCCTCCACTAAGAGATTATAGGTTGTAGAGATTGAACGTAAAGGTATCATCATGAGAATATTAGTTCGTATTGTAGCATGTTTTACATCAAGTTTCATAAGAAACTGAATTAACCTCTCATCTTGTTATGTCTTGTGAAACTTTTTAGTTAGTCCACAAGTACAACCATTGCAAATACAATTTGGAAGAGGATTAGCTGAGTTGATCTGCTCCCAAACCACCTTTATTTTCGTAAAAAATTCAGCAACAGTGGAGGAACCTTGTTCAATGTGTTTCAGTGACTGTTGTATTGAATACAACTGTGGTCTTGAGATGATAGAATATCTATCCTCAAGGTCTTTCCATATCTCACTTGGTGTTGAGAAGTATAACACACTCTTAGCAAGCGTATTATCTAAGGATCTCAAGATGTAAGATATAATCATGTTGTTGCACCTCTCCCAAGCTGAATATAGAGGATCAGTAGATGCTGGTTTCTTCAAACTTCCATCAACAAATGCAATCTTATTCTTCATAGACAATGCTAGTAACATTCCTCTCTTCCAATCAGCAAAGTTATCGCCATTAAGCTTTTCAGAAACTAAAGGTATAGTGACATTTTCAAATGGATGGATGTAATACATAGATTTAGGATCTTGTAGGGGATTTATGAGAGGTGGTGAATTTTGATTTTGTTCTTGAATTTCAGGCATATTGAAGAAAATGAGGTTAAATTTTGTCGATGATTTAAACAATCACAAAGAAGCAACAATGAATTCAACGGATTTCAGGTTTAAAATAATCAATAGATTGAATTGAAATTGAATTTCAAATGATCAAAGACAGATCATATTCGCCAAACATTATCAGTATTTTCATTTACTTTATCAATAAAACTCAAATTTGAACAAAAACACTCAACATTATCAATTATTAATGCATTGATTTAGAATAAACCTGGAAGATATTCATTAGATTGAAGAACAGAATCTGAAACTTACGCGGAAATCAATTGAAATGAAGCAGGTTAGAAGCCTGCTCTGATACCATGAAATAATTCTCAGAATATATGAACAACAAATGTATAGAGAGAATAGAGAGATTTCATTTCTGTAGAAAAGTATTGAATGAATTACAGAAAGAATAATCAAGGTATATATAGACTTTGTTATTACAATGATGATGTGATAATTCTCTCTAGCTATATTACAATGATGATGTAATAAACTCTGTAACTGATATAACAAACTCCCTAGAATTCAGGAAGGTAGTTAAGCCTCAACTGCCAATCTGCCACATCAGCATAGTAAGCTTGGGTGAGTTGTAGTATCATCTGCTGCTTCAGCTGTATCTTCAATAACCCACTAACATATTGCTAGACCTTAGGTCCCGTCAAAAGAAAATATTGCTTGACCTTAGGAACTATTTAACTGCTCTTAACTAAAAAATATTCCTATAATTTTGGGAGTACTTCCAAAATTTTTAGGAGCCAACATTAAACATTGTGTCACAATCTTGCATCTTGGTAATTCTTCCCGCATGATGGACTTTCATTTTTTTCAATCTTCATGGAGCACTTCTTTCCACTAACATGGATTCCCAATGTAATACACTTCTCATTACCATCTTCAAATTTATTGATGCACTTCTCATCAACCTTCAATGAATGGAGCACTTTTCTCCATAAACTCTCTTCGACGTAGTCTTGCCAACTTGACCACATCCACTAATAAATTTCAAAAACCATGTGTTCGTTGACTACGACTTCCACCATTATTAGATTGTCAATTATCTAATTTTTTTTGTGAAGGTTACCCCATCATTATAAATATTTCCTTTTTTTTTAGTAACCAAAATTAATTTTATGTGCTAAAAGGGAACCCATCCACACATTTAAGAAAAACCAATTCATGCCATTGTTGATCACACCCTCACAATTTTTTTTTGTTTCTATAATTTTCTCTCCTTTTTATTTTTCTTCTTCATTTCTCTCGGCTTTTTTTGAGAATCTAACCCTATACTCTTGATTCCATGTACAATTCAAAAGTGGAGGTAAAAATAAGAGAATTAAGTATTACTGCTTGCTCATTATATTTCAATTAATGAAACTACATGAGGCCTTCGAGATAATCTGCTTAGATTGTAGTGAAGAACTATTCATTGAATTGGTGAATAAGATTATATTAGAAGAGGATAGTTAGATTAACTTCTCGTTTAGTGAGCAATTTATTTATTAGTTTGTGGTTATTGAGATGTTATTAGATAGCGATTGCTAATATTGCGAGGATGGTCGAGATCTTCAAATTGGGAATTTGTTACAATTATAGTTTCTAGATTATATTAGCTTAAGAATGAATCCTAATTACGGTTATATTGATGTCAAGTGAATGGTGATGGAATGTTCGATCTAGTGTTGGTGATCAATGATCGATGATTATTTTTGATGATCTACTATTAAGGAATTAGATTGCTTTTCATGTAACTGTTATAACGGATGTGAGAGAGACAAATAACGAATTCAAACGCAATAAAATCAGACAAGACATTTGCGTGGTTCACCAATTTGGCTACGTCCACGGCAGAGAGAGAGAATATTTTTATTGATGATGATGATGATGTGAGGAATACAGAGTTACAAATGTTATATAGGCTATCTTAGTCGAATAAACGACCTAGGGTTAATCGGAAATTTAACCCGTCTAATAACAATTAATGAAAACACGAGTCGCAATCTATCCACAAAACCGCGAGTCGCGGATTTGGCCGCGAGTCGCGGCGCTGGCCGCGAGTCGTAGTTAGCTCTCGTCAGCTCTTCGTAAAATGATCATAACTTTCTCGTTTCTCAGCGTAATTGGGCATATGACCTATCGTTGGAAAGCTCTTGGAACAAGCTATAACCTCCAATTTGAATCACATCAAAACCATTTATATACTGAGAAATATGTGCATTCAAAGTCAGCCTTAGGTCATTCCTTCTTCACGCATTCTACCAAACACCTTCAAGCTAAGGCACCATTCAAGGCACTATTCTTACAAATATCCATCTTAACTTGAATCCTCTCACACAAACCCCGACAACAGATGGATTGATCACAACACCCAGAATCTCCCTTCAACCAGATTTGTCCCAAACGACAACCAGACCAGATTAGTCCCTAAGGACCCCAGAATTGCCCCATGAGGGCAACTAACAATCACGAACATTGAGTAAGTCCAAACAATGTTGAAACTTACTCTGCGGAACCGGCTTGGTGAACATGTCAGCAAGATTATCAGCAGTTCCTACCTTCTTCACCTTAATCCTGGTCTCACTCCTCAGAAAGCCATATCTCACATCAATATGCTTAGTCCTCTCATGATGGACTTGATCCTTAGCTAAGCATATTGCGCTCAGACTGTCACAATACATAGTAGCCTGATCGTGATGTAGACCGAGATCACTAACTAGCCCCTTTAGCCATATCCCCTCTTTAGCAGCTGCTGTCAATGCCATGTACTCTGCTTCAGTAGTAGACAAAGTAACTGTAGCCTGCAAAGTTGCCTTCCAACTAACGACAGAACCACCAAGAGTAAAGACGTAACCAGTCATTGACCTCCTTCTGTCAACATCTCCAGCATAATCAGAATCTGAATAACCAGTGACTAAACACCGAGTATCATTCCCATAGATGAGACCAACGTCAGATGTACCTCTTAGGTACCGAAAAATCCGCTTGACCGCCTGCCAATACTCCTTACAAGGATCACCCATGAGGCCATGAACCTACTCACTACACTGACTGCATGTGCAAGATCCGGCCTAGTGCAAACCATAGCGTACATCAAACTCCCTACTCCACTAGCATAAGGAACCCGACTCATGTACTCCTTCTCTTCAACAGTCTTGGGTGCAAAAGCAACAGACAAATGATTATTTGAAGCACTTGGAGTGTCTATAGGCTTAGCTGTTGTCATGCCAAACCTTGACAGAATCTTCTGAATATAACCTTTCTGTGACAAGAAAAGTTTCTTCTGACCTCTTTCCCTATAGATCTCCATCCCCAAAATCTTCTTTGCAGCACCCAAATCTTTCATCTCAAACTCAGCACTGAGAAGACCCTTCAACCTCTGAATATCAGACTTAGTCTTAGCAGCTCTAAGCATATCATCTACATACAGAACCATATATGAAAGAACCATCACCCAACTTGCTATGATACACACAGCAATCATACTCACTTCTGTTGTAGCCTTACTCAATCATGTAGCTGTCAAACCGCTTATACCACTGCCTAGGAGACTGCTTTAGTCCATACAAGGACTTCTTCAATCTGCAAACATAGTCCTCTTTTCCCGGAACTTGGAACCCATCTGGTTGTGTCCACCAGTGGAAAAATGAAGAAGGGCTGCGCTGAAAAAGGCATGTAGGGCTGCGCTTTTTGACAGCAGCCCTTTCAGTAGCAGCCCTTCACAATGAAGGGCTGCGCTTTTTAGGTAAAAGCGCAGCCCTTCCTACCAAAAAAAAAATTAAAATTTTTTTTTTTTTCGACATTTTTTTACTCATAATCTCACATTTTCTGAAATTAAACAGAAGAGAAGAGAAACGAAACGAAAATGAAAATACTAAACCCAAAACACAAAAAAAGAACGAAACGAAAATGAAAAAAAGGAACAAAAACTAATATACAGAAGAGAAGAAATTATAGATCTGAAAATACAAGAACATTAATCAAAACAAAGATGAAAATACAAGAATATTAATCAAAACAAAGAGAAGTATACAAGAACATTAATCAAAACAAAGAGAAGTATACAAGAACATTAATCAAAACAAAGAGAAGTATACAAGAACATTAATCAAAACAAAGAGAACTATACAAGAACATTAATCAAAACAAAGAGAAGTATACAAGACCTATAGATCTGAAAATACAAGAACTACCTCCAAACATTAATCTAATAATGTTTAAATACATAAAACAAACCCTAATACATAATTAAGGAAAAAAAATTCGGAAAAACTCAAAATGGCTATTTGGAGCCTCAAACGAACTCGGATGGCTTAAAAAGCCTAAACGTCATGGCATAGCAGTGAGTTTGACTCGTTGGGTCGTTCCGCTTCCGAAAAGGTATCACAATAGGCAATCGGACTCCGTCGGCATGATTCGTGCAAATCATTTCAGCGTTTTTGTCGCAACGTTTCTGGGAGTTTTTGAGAGAGAAGAGAGGATGAGAGAGAAGGAGGAGAGGGAGGAGGGACGTGAGAGAAGGAGGAAAAGGAATAATGAGGGACGTGAGAGAGGAGAGAGAAGAATGAGGGATATATTTGACGAATCCCACTTAATATTTGAAGCCCGCGAACTTTTTTATTTCAAATTTTTTTAGGAAGGGCTGCGCTTTTTTTAAAAAGCGCAGCCCTACATTGCAGAAGGGCTGCGCTTTTTTAAAAAGCGCATCCCTTCACTTAGTAGGGTTGTGCTTTTAGAAAAAGCGCAACCCTTCTGTAGGTAAGAAGGGCTGCGCTTTATAAAAAAGCGCAGCCCTTCTGCTATGTAGGGCTGCGCTTTTAGGAAAAGCGCAACCCTTCCTGCGCAGCCCTTTCTGTTTTTTCCCCTAGTGGTCATATAAATCTCTTCTTCCAACTCCCCATGTAGGAAAGCTGTTTTGACATCTAGTTGCTCAAGTTCAAGATCCTGATGTGCAACTATTGCTAGTAGCACCCTGATGGAAGTATGTCTGACTACAGGTGAGAAAATCTCATTATAATCTACTCATTCCCTTTTTGTAAACCCTCTTGCAACAACCCGAGCTTTATACTTGACCCCCTCAGTTAGTGAAGACCCTTCCTTCTTCTTGAAGACCCATTTGTATGTTACAATCTTCCTCTCCTTAGGATGTTTGACTAACTTCCAAGTCTGATTCTTATCTAGAGACTCCATCTCGTCTCCCATTGCAGCAAGCCATAAAGTGGACTCATTTCCAGAAACAGCTTCTTTATAGGTGGATGGCTCATGATTTTCTACCTCCACCTCCTCAGCAACCTGAAGTGCATAAGCAACCATGTCTCCAAAACCATACCTCCTTGGAGGCCCTACACCAACCCTTCTAGCTCTATCAAGTGCTATGCTAGGTTGATGTGTTTCAGATGAGTGATGACTAGAAGACTCTTCAGTAGCACCATGTTGATCTTCTCCACCTTGGTGCTATGATTCACTCTCAGCCTGAGTGACTTGCAGCTCCACCTGTTTATCAACGTTGCTACTAACAGACACCATAATAGGCTTCACAGGAGAGTTAAGCATAGAATTTTCATCAAATACTACACTTCTACTAAGTATAAACCGTTTTTCAGAAGGTGACCAAATAATATAGCCCTTAACTCCATCTCCAAATCCCATAAATACTCCCTTCTTAGTTGTAGGTTCTAATTTTCCTTCATTTACATGATAGTAAACAGTAGAACGAAAAACTCTCAACTGAGAATAATCTGCAGGCTTACCAGACCATACCTCATAAGGTGTTTTGCAATCAATACCTGTATGAGGTCCACGTTTAATCAGATAGCAAGCTGTACTCACAGCTTCTGCCCAAAATATCCTAGCCAACCTAGCATTTGAGAGCATGCACCTTGCTCTCTCCAACAATGTCTGATTCATGCGTTCTGCAACTCCTTTCTGTTGTGGCGTGTTTCTAACAGTATGATGGCGAGCAATCCCTTCTTTTTTGCAGAATTCATCGAACTCAGACCAACAGAACTCCAGACCATTTAGTTCGCAGCCTTTTGACCTTCCTTTCAACTTGATTTTCCACTAAAGCCTTCCATTGCTTGAAATTCTTGAAGGCATCACTTTTATGCTTCATCATAATTACCCAAGTCATTCTTGAATAATCATCAATCATTGACACAAAATACCTGTGATCCCCAATAGATGCAACTCGGGAAGGTCCTCAACAGTCAGAATGGATAAAATCAAGAGTACCTTTCTTTGTATGAACTGCCTTTGGGAACTTGCTGCGATGAAGCTTCCCAGACACACAGTGTTCACAAAACTCTAGGTTCTGTACCTTATGCCCACATAGAAGATCCCTTTTTGACAGAGTTTGCATCCCTCTTTCACCCATGTGCCCAAGTCTCATATGCCACAACTTGGTCAACTCCTCCTTGTGAATCTCAGATGATGCAACAACAGCAGAACCTGTCTCAGTAGACCCCTGAAGAATGTATAAGGTACCAACTTTAATACCTTTCATAACCACCTTTGAACCTTTATAGACACTAATAACTCCACCTTCACCTTGAAAGACGAAACCCTTGCTATCTAGAAGACTCAAAGATATCAGATTCTTTGTCATTAATGGAACATGCCTAACTTCGTTCAAGGTACAGAATGTACCATCATGAGTCCTCACCCTGATAGAGCCTATTCCAACTACTTTGCAGGCAGCACTGTTGGCCATAGAAACATTGCCTCTATCTATCTGCTTGTAAGTTGAAAACCACTCCCTGCATGGACTAATATGATACGACGCCCCAGAATTAAGAACCCACACATCTCTACAATGTGACTAGTTATTAACTACTAGGGCCAGATCTTCCTCAAAATAACCTCTAGTTTCTGCCAGAGCAGCAGAACCTTCATTCTTGTCCTGCTGCTTCTTCTTCTTAGGACATTCATTTTCCAGTGTCCCTTCTCCTTACAGTAATTACAAATTTCAGTAGTTTTAGGACCCTTAGAATTCGAATTTTTAAAGTTTGTCTTCTTTTTACCTGATTTCTTTTGTCCCTTTCCTCCAGTAACTACTAATCCAGATGCCGGATTCTTCGTACTAGATACAGAAGCCTGATGACGGACCTCTCTAGTATGGAGAGCAGATTTCACTTCTTTTAACGACAGACTATCTTTCCCAACAATAAAAGAATCCACAAAATTCTCATATGATACAGGCAAAGATACCAACAATATTAAAGCAACATCCTCATCATCTACTTTAACATCAATATTTCGCTGATCTAGCAAGATAGTGTTTAATTTATCTAAGTGATCTCTTAGAGACGTACCTTCCTGCATACACAGGCTAAACATACGTTGCTTCAAGAACAACTTATTGGTTAGAGATTTCGTCATGTATAGACTCTCTAACTACAGCCATAGACCAGCAGCAGTTTCCTGCTCCGCAACTTCAGTAATTATGTCGTCAGACAGACACAAAATAATTGTTGAATGCGCCTTTTCCTCCAGAATTTCCATCTCAGCGGTAACTGAATCCGTTGCCTTCTTTGCCAATGGTGCCCACAACCCCTATTGCTTCAGTAAAGCCCGCATCTTGATTTGCCACAGACTAAAACTATTCCTCCCAGTAAATTTATCAATTTTGACATTCATCCCAGACATCTTTCTTACACAGATCGAACACCAAAGCTCTTGATACCAAGTTGTTATAACAGGTGTGAGAGAGAAACAAATAACGAATTCAAAAGCAATAAAATCAGACAACAAATTTACGTGGTTCACCAATTTGGCTACGTCCACGGCAGAGAGATAGAGGATATTTTTATTGATGATGATGATGATGTGAGGAATACAGAGTTACAAATGTTATATAGGCTATCTTAGTGGAATAAATGACCTAGGGTTAATCGAAAATTTAACCCGTCTAATAACAATCAATGAAAACACGAGTCACAAACTATCCACAAAACCGCGAGTCGCGGTGCTGGCCGCGAGTCATGGTTAGCTCTCGTCAGCTCTTCGTAAAATAATCATAACATTCTCAAATCTCAGCAGAATTGGGCATATGACCTATCGTTGGAAAGCTCTTGGAACAAGATATCGCCTCCAATTTGAATCACATCAAAACCATTCATAGATTGAGAGATATGTGCATTCAAAGTCAGCCTTATGTCATTCCTTCTTCACGCATTCTACCAAACACCTTCAAGCTACGACACCTTTCAAGGCACTATTCTTACAGTAACTTTTATGTTCGGTAAAAATAATTTACTCATGTCCTTCTGTGTGTGTGGATCTCTTTATTCTATTTCGATAAATAAGTTCGTACTCTAGCCATAGTTATGAATGTGATGTTATGAGTTGAATCTGGAAATATTATTCGATAATATGAATACGCAACTTTTTTGGTGGCTTAGTTTAAGAACTGAAAATAGAAAGTGGGTCTCGTCGGTGAACCCACACCGAGCTTTGCCACCGCTTGTCGTTGCACTATCGCAGCTCTTTCCTTCTCTATCTCTATCTCTCTTTCTCTCCATCACGTGCCTTCTTGCAGCCCTGGTACGTGTCGTTATGCGTACAAATTAAAACCTTATTTTATCCACATTAATATTATCTAAGTTTAGTACAACGATAAATAAGGTTCGATCCCACGGAGAGGTTTATATAATCCTAAAATCCAAGTTCAACTAATTAAGAGCACTTAACTATTATATACATGTTATTTTCTAATATATACGTATTCACATTGTTTTTGGGGGGGTTTTACGAAATGTTTTTATGAAATTAAAAACTACTAAAAATAAATCTATCCTATATTTACAAGTGATGACAAGTAATTCCCATTTACGCTCATATTACTTTCAGAGATTAATCATTTCCTGACCTCGATTATACTTCCAATTTCATAAATCCAAGATTGATTAGATAGATTAACTATAGGAATTCAAGTAGCCAAACTCCCCTATACTTCCATACTTTTACTCAACATTGAACTAGGCCGAATATCGATTCTAAACTAATCTAATCACCACAAGTATTTCGCAACTTCCGACGATTAAACTAGAAGCATTATAGAACGAGAAGTACATCATTAATCCCTAGTTTAATCTAAACATAACATATCTTTATGTTTAAAGAACTAGTCCAAGTTATATTCTAGTTTGAACTTACAACCATCTTTGCAGGCCTAAATTAAACTAGTTGCCACTTGTTGTTATATAACTTAGACTAGTTCTTTAAACATAAAGATATGTTATGTTTAGATTAACTAGGGATTAATGATGTACTTCTCGTTCTATAATGCTTCGAGTTTAATTGTCGGGAGTTGCGAAATACTTGTGGTGATTAGATTAGTTTAGAATCGATATTCGGCCTAGTTCAATGTTGATTAAAAGTATGGAAGTATAGGGGAGTTTGGCTACTTGAATTCCTACAGTTAATCTATCTAATCAATCTTGGATTTATGAAATTGGAAGTATAATCGGGTCAGGAAATGATTAATCTCTGAAAGTAATATGAGCGTAAAGTGGAATTACTTGTCATCACTTGTAAATATAGGATAGATTTATTTTTAGTAGTTTTTAATTTCATAAAAACATTTCGTAAAACCCCCCCAAAACAATGTGAATACGTATATTAGAAAATAACATGTATATAATAGTTAAGTGCTCTTAATTAGTTGAACTTGGATTTTAGGATTATATAAACCTCTCCGTGGGATCGAACCTTATTTATCGCTGTACTAAACTTAGATAATATTAATGTGGATAAAATAAGGTTTTAATTTGTACGCATAACGACACGTACTAAATTTTGGCGCCGTTGCCGGGGAAGTTTATTATACTCTTTTTATAATCAAAGTTCAACTAAGGTATTAACTTGTATTTTATGAGTTAACTTAACTTGTGGTCTTGGGTAGTCTAAAGAAAATTTGATGCGGTTGAAATTTCTTTGCGTATAGTATGTTCTCTAACTTCTTTTTGCATACTATGTGCGTAGTTATTTTTTTCTAGTTGAATTTTATTTAGATTAGGCAGGGTAGCAAAGATAATTGCTAACTTAGTCATGTTGTCTAACCTAGTCAGGGCCATGTTTTGTTTATGTTAAAATTATGTGTTGATATGTGCCTTGTAACGTTAAGTCAACTACTAGCCGCTTGGATTTAAGTTACTATTGTAAGTTTTTGTTTTAATCTGAACATGTTTATGTACTGCTGAAACAAAAATAAAAAACATGAATTGGAGAAAGGACATAGATATGCCCAGATATACATGTGTGATATATCTTAGGAGTTGAGTCTAGCTACTTCATATGCACTTTGGAAGCCAAATTATGAACTTTTGATGTCAAAATTTTGTCCTTAACTTTAAAATAGCAAAAGAAACATGTATTATTGGGTAATACGCAGCACATTCTTTTCATAACATATTGTTACTATTATTTATGCAAATGCTCTATAATGGGTCAAGTTCAGTTAAAGAGTAAAATTACATCCATGTTTTCTCTTGCTTAATTTCAGACCATTAGGAAGTAATTCTAAAACAAATGAACTTAAGAAGACGTATTATGTACTTAAGATGTGAAGTATGGAATTACTTTGGTAGATATGTTATTGAAATTATTGACTTTAAAGGAAGAGGAGCTAAAGAATATATGACAAGTTGTCTGATTGATGATTCAATTATAAAAAGAATATATAAATAGCTTGATGGTATCATGAATTGTATTTTAATTCCTATGCTAAGGATGACTAATATGATAAAGAGAAATATGGTGTGACATTTTTATACACTTTGATGCATATTTACATTGGTCTCAAAGTATAGATTTGTGAAGTTAAACATACACATGGGATGAGAATTATTAGTTAGAACCATTTTATTACCAACTTAAAGTAACACATGGTAGAATTTGTATTCTTCTTGTTTCTGAATTTATTTGTTATGTGTTACAAGTATCGTTCTAGTTTGTTAGGTTATGGTGGTGTTCTTACTTGTTAGATTCCTATTTAGCACTCTTTAAATTTCACAAGGTTTGGAAGTTATGTAAGAAGAGTGATCAACTTCTTATACTCCAACGTTGCTATTTTGTGCTAGCTAGTTTGAATCTTTGTCAGATCATGATTATAACATGAAACAAGTTGATTTCAAATTGGAAGGATGAATATAAACATACATGTCTTGCTTATGCACTACTTGAATTTTAAGCTTCAAGTACATGGTTTTTAAGTTTTCAAGTGAGTGCTCTCATGTATGCTTTATTTGAGAAACTGAATGATAGAGATACTATTTTTTATTTTTTTTTTGAAAATTAGAAAAGAATCCACCATTGCTAAAAAAAGAAGAATCATTTAATGTTTGGATTTTTTATATGCAACCGTGTTTTCATATTCTATGATCAAGTTAAGATATTGCAGGTTAAAGATTATATTATGAGGAGCTACATGAAGCTTGATCTAGAAGTGGAAATGTCGAGCCAACGACGTAAATAAAAGGCGCTACTTGGGAGGCAGGCCAAGACTCAGATTTGCTTTCTTGAACTTTTATTTTAGTTGCTTTTATTTTAGCGTGTTTTTTTTAGTTTACTTATATGATTAGTTTTTGAGAAGTTTCATAATATCTTCCACATTCTAAAAGTTACATTGAGGACAATGTAAGATTTAAGTGTGGGGGAGAGGTATTGTTTTTGTTATTACATGAAGTATGTGGAATTTGATGAAATTTTAAAATTTTTTCGGATTGAACTATATATGGATGATGGAGGATATTGTTGTGGAAGTTGAAAGAAGAGAATTGAGGAGAATTGTGAGAATTTGGTGCTGGATTATTATATTATTGTGAAACAGGTTGAAATTGGACGCATAAAAATATTTGATTTGTCCATTTTATAGGGGAAATGCTGCCGAAATTTCTGTAGAAATTTATGAATTTGGGCTAAGTTAATCATTGGACTATTAATTGTATTAGTAGTATATAAAAAAATCATCATGAGCATGTAGAATTTTAGGTTCATTATACTTGTATATCATATATTAGTTTCTAAAAAGTGAAATCCACCTCTTAGTTTGTTTTTAAAAAAAAAATTGAATATGAAGAAGTTCAACAAGAAACTCTAATCTAACTATGTTTTAAAAGAAAATGTGTTTTCGAAAATAAAAATTTTTGGGAATAGTTAACATTTTAAGTTAAAGAATAGTCGAGTTTAAAAGATTCATAACATGATTAGATAAACGATCTCATGTTTATAGCTAGTTAGTGTAGTCATTCTCTTGATGGTAATCATAATTAGATGAATAGACCCAAATAACCTGTGAGATTCTGAGCCTAATAAATTGATATATACATATCAATCTCATATTTTCTTTCATGTGTGATGTTCTTCCATGGTAAATTCTCTCTAGAACTTGCATTGATACTCTTCAAAACTATATTGACTCATGTTGGCATGAAGAAAAAGATATTTCTTTTGTTATAAACTACATAACCAAATAGCCACCTTACATTATATTACTTCATTTCTGAACCCTTTGAGCCTAAAAGACTATTATTTTGCTTAGCTTTCATTATAAACCATTACAAAACATTAAATATATTCATGACCCAATATTTTGAGCTGATGGAGCATGGTTGTTGATGGAGTAAAAGCTAAGTGTGGGGGTGTTCCTATAAAAGGTATGGTTGGCAGTTGAAAAAATTGATTTCCCATATTGTATGAAGAAAAAAAATTGTAATCGTGATATTCTTTGAGAAAGAATTGAATGGGAAGGAAAAAGAAGTGAAAAAAAAAATGATAAAGGAAAAAGTGAAATGAAAAAATAAGAGAGAGAAAAAAAAAGAGAAGCAGAAGAAAAATGTTAAGAAAATGAAATCAACCGTGATATGTAGCTACAAATGATGATATAAATGGGCGGTTTATATATCAAAGTCAAAATACAGGAAATTATGTTGATTCATAATGATAGAAGGTTGAAGTACTGTGTGAGAGTTGTTTTTGCTCCTTCTTATCCGGAAAGGGAGGAGTTATTAAAGTTTTTGCTCCACTTAGTTCAAAACCATTAGTCCAATATCTTTATGTTTCCACTTTTAACCAAAGCCTCATATAGCCTAAAAAGTCTTTTAATTTATGTCTGACATGTTGTCTAACAATAGTGGAGAATCGAGAAGATATGCAAGCTTATGGCAGAGTCGTTGCCATTGGAATTGAACCTTGAGCAAAACACGTAAACCTCTTCAAACACATGAGTGACGAGTGATTATTTTGTGAGGGTCTATTTGTTAACATTATGGTTCTGTCAAGTGAATGCTCGCTGATTGATTATGAAATGTAGAGAGAGTATATCTATGATGTGTTATGAGTTTCGACGATTTGGTTGTTCTAAACTGATAATGTTACATTCCTGTTAACATCTTACTTGAGTTTTTGCTACTTAATATAAACATTTTAGTTTTTGTTCGACTTGTTCATTGCTTCAGTTTCTTAAAACAACAAGAGAGGTGGAGTTATGTGTCATAATTTTGCATGTAGTAAAGTTTGATCGAGGACAATCAAGGACTAAGTGTGGGGGAATTTGATAAGCACGCAATATAATATATTTATCTCCCCTTATTTTATCATTATAAGTATGTTTATATTAGTATTTTAATGTATTTTATATATTTTTAATACTATTAGATATAATATGCTAGGTTTTTTATTTATTATTAATATTACTTATTTATAATATTTTTATTTCATGATGAATCTTAGTCCAAGAATGAAGAAAGAGCCAAGCCCAAAATTTGCATTTTGGGCTTGGCTCTTTCTTGATTCTTGGACTAAGATTCATCATGAAATAAAAATATTATAAATAAGTAATATTAATAATAAATAAAAACCTAGCATATTATATCTAATAGTATTAAAAATATATAAAATACATTAAAATAATAATATAAACATACTTATAATGATAAAATAAGGGGAGATAAATATATTATATTGCGTGCTTATCAAGCCCCATCGATGATCAGTGAGTCGTGCCGTTGTTGGAAGGCGTCATGGTGGTGCTGCACGCCCCCGACACTCCCTCGCTTCTTGTTGTTGTTATTGCTCAACCTCGTCAGATCCTCATTTCCCCTGTAATACTTTTTTGTTCTCTCGCGTGCTTCGTTCACTGTTGTGCTTCGCCACCGCATCGGAGCGTTGATGTCGGGGAACCCTCATGCTGCATCACCGCGCCCTGCCGGCTGTGTCACCTCGTCTTAGCTCAGCTCGTCCCTCTTTCATGTCTTCTGTACTCGTGGCTGGTGGTGGTTCTGCCACCGGGTAGCCCCTCTTGTTGGTACTAACACCTTACTCCTTCCCTTGATCTTATTCTTATGGTTCAAATTCTTAGATGAAAATTTAAGATTCAACTATGGATTATAATTGTTAGGTGTGTGATGTTGATAATGATGTTGAATTTATAGCTTGATTATGTACTGAAATCTTGTATTGATGTTTTTATCTAGATATATATATATATATATCTAAAGAAGAATCCTTCAGGCCACGTGTCGCAAAGTTAGAGATTTCAATCCCGCGTGGCATGACGTGGCATGCTCCGTTGATCAGTATTTTTTTGAAGCTCAATTAGAGTGTCCACGTGTCAAGGCAATCAAAGAATATGAAATTCCCTTAATCATGCATATTCCTTCCCTTAATCACGCATATATAATTGATTCAGTAATCTATATGATTGACGTCAATTACGGATTTTAATTGATACGTAATCTATATAATTAAGGAAACAGTAGCGCTCCATTATTTAGAAGCTCAATAGATAGTCCACGTGCAATGACCTCATTTTGAACAATTTCGGACAAATTAGGAAAATTTCCTGAAATTAGCCTCTTAATTGAGATTTTAATTGTTGTATTTTAGGAATACGGATTATTACTGCTTAAATCACAGTGCAAAATTAAGATTTTCCATGATTTTAGGCAAATCTTCTCCTTACGGTGCAAAGTTTTCCATGATTTTAGGCAAGTCTTCCGCTTAAATCACGGTGCAAAAGATAATCTTCTCCAATTTGCAACTGTGAACATTTTATTACAAACTTTTCTGTGCTTTTTGAACTAAAAAAAAAGAAGGGGAGAGAGAGATGGAGAAGATGAAACATCACCATACTCTATATTACCAGCAATTCTGAATCGAAGAAGTAAAGAACATAATTGTAATGTCAAACTCGAAGAACGCTATCTTCTCATCTCAAATCTCAATCACGAGGTTTCTTAAAAACTCCTTTCTTGCTGAATTAGGATTTCAATATAAAGTTGCATAATTTTTGAATTGTAATTTTTTTTGTTTTATGTATCATCTTTGGAGGTGTAGGTGGAAGAAAAATCTAGACGTGGAAGTTGAGAGAGAGATTACAAGGTATTCTGATGGTGAAGGTAGCTCAATTTGTTTTATCAAGGTAACTAACTCTATATTACATTACAGTAAGCTATTATATATCTTCTTCTTTTTAGTTTTGATTTTGCTACATCTGCTTCGCAATGCATAATAAAAAAATTTATAATAACCACCATTACTCATGTGTTGGCTAGAAACTTTTACGTAATCTTATACATTTATTATTTTTATGTATAATTACAAATTAGAAATATAAACTGAATTACAATTGTAGTTTCAGGTGGTGTAAACATGCTGCTGGAACTTTTGTTAAAGTGCCCATCTTTGGAGCAGTCTCATATCTGGCAATGGTTGTTCTTCTCAGTTGTGCTTTCTTTTATGACATATTCCTATCAGAAATATTGTGCCTTAATTTCTTGAGAACTAACTATGCCAAAAAACAGAGGAGAAAGAAAAAAGAGACATAGAGGATCAAAGAAAGAGAGAGATCCAACGACTATGGGTGAGACCTTGAGAACTAAGGGAAGCATCAACTGGGTGTTTTTTTCTTAAACAACTCACAAAATTATTTAATTTTCTGGTGAGTTTTTGTTGTTTCATTTTTTGATTCTTTTTACATAATATTGTTCTTTTTTTGTATTTGATCATGTTTGTTGACTGCTAAAATGAGGAGCTAAAATGTTTTTTTTTTTTTTTGATTTGGTGTTATGTATAATTATGAACATTGTTGTCGTTTCATGATTTTAAGATTTAGAGTGTCACAATTTATGCCTGGATTCATTTTCAGTCAATTGTGTTTAATGGGATTCTTTTTCCTTTTTTCTTGGAATTCAAGGTTTTTTTTTCTTGGTTTTGGAATTTTTAGTTGATGGGTTTTTGCTAAAATTGGGTTTGAGTAAATTGAATTATGCAAGATGATTTCTTTTTCAGGGATCAAACATGGGTCTGAGTAAAATTTGGTTGTTTTTGTAGTATACTTTATTTTGTTATTTTGCAATTTATATTGGACTAAAAAAAAAGATCAGAAGAAGAGGAGAGAGAGAGATGAAATTATGTCTCACAGTGCATAAAGCATCAATGCATAAACAATTTTTTAGCACCAAGCAAATGACTTTGCAAATGGATAATAAATTTATAATAAACCACCATTTTTAGTCTATGATAAGATTATTTGAGATAATCTCAAGGATGAAAATTCACTTGCAGCACAATACAAATAGAAGAGGAAGATCGGATAGCTAACAGTCGTCGGTGATACAACACCATCTCACAACGACGCAACATAATACATGTAGAGGAACAATGGTGGCAGAAGAAAATTGTTGGCTTAAAGGGGCCGCACCACGCCGGTGATGATTGGTTTGCAGTTGTAGAGGAAGAAGAAGAGAAATGATGGTGGGAGAACGAAGGGATGCACTAATGCACACAAGATGTTTGATGGAATGTGGAGGAGAGTTCAAGGAGTAAATAGGAGGTGATTGTAGGAATTCCTTCAGTGACATGCCTATTGACTTAAAAAAACATACTGAATGTTGTTTGATGGAGAAAGAAGGGTGGAAGGAGAAAGAAATCTGGATATTAATTTGTCGGCTACATGAATAGGTTTTTGCTACATGAATCTTTTGATAACAATTAGGTTTTTGCTCTGATATAACAATTAGGTTTTTGCTACATGAATCTTTTGTAAAATTTCATATCAAGAATCCTGAATTTCTTGGGTGGTTTTTGTTATTTATGGGCATGGTTGAAGTTTTTCTAATAATTTGTAAATTTCAGTATAATATGTTGAGTACAAGGTATGTATCCTCATCGATTCTACTCATAAGGAACATGTCTTGATCAGATACCAGATCAGATTTTTTCTATGAAATGGAGATTATTGTGTGTGTGCATTTAGGTGCTGAAACTGTATAAATAATGTCAGATTTATCTTGCACAAATTGTGGATAAAGAAAATGACATGACTATTAAGGTGACATTGTAGATCGAGTTCAATGAAAATCCTAGGTATGGCTGTAAATCTGTTTACTGGAAATAAATAAATTAAGGTGACATTTTTATCATCAATTTGATACCTTTGTATGTGCTGGTGCTTTTGATAACGGGCCGATATTCGATGAGGCTCTACATTGCGTACAATTGTATGTATGTGGTGGGAATGTTGTTGGCAATGCAAATTTGGTTTCTTGGATTTCAACACGTGCAGTCTAGTGAGCATATGGCTGCCATGGGACATAATAATAATAATAATAATAATAATGATGATGATGATGATGATGATGATGATGATGATGATGATGATGATGATGATGATGATGATGATGATGATGATGATGATGATGATGATGATGATGATGATGATGATGATGATGATGATGATGATGATGATGATGATGATGATGATGATAATAATAATAATAATAATAATAATAATAATAATAATAATAATAATAATAAGTAGATTAGTAAAATAATAATAATAATAATAAGTAGATTAGTAAAATAATAATAATAATAATAATAATAATAATAATAATAATAATAAAAGTGGACTTGACTAACATATCCTTCAAGATCATTATAATTTCTTAAAATCATAATTAAATTACGGTACTTATTGAGGGGAAAAAATAGTTATTGTTTTTGTATTTGAAGTAAGGAAAAAAAAGGACCCAAATTTGTAGACCTATAGGCAAGAATTGTAATGTTGTGAATTTTGATTTTTTTTTTTAAATACTTCTGCAGTGAATTGTGATTCTTTTTTTGTATAATTCTGTTGTGAATTGTGAATTTTTTTGTGTATTTGTATTATAAGCAAGACACTTTTGTAACTTTTTTAATTTTGGTGTTGTTAATTATTTGGTTGGTTAAATAAAACATGAAAAGTGAGATTTTCTAGGAAGCAGAGAAAGCCAAAGTGTATCATTTGGTTGAAAAAAGATGAAACTTAGAACTTTCTGCAAAATGGAGAAATTTACTTATTATTTTGGGAAGTTGAAGATAAGGTTATACACTTTCTTGAACATACAAGTTCATGTGAAAACTAAAATTTTGGAAAAAGCTACTTCAGACGTTGGACTAAACAAGCACTTAATTTGTACTTCAATAGTTTTTTTTTGTAACGGGTACTATCACAATAAATATTACGCTATCCCTCATTCAAATTCCCGGATCCGCCCTTAATCTTCGAGATATGTAGACCAACTTTTGCACTTTTGGTTTTGAACTTTAGTGGAACAAAGGTCGAGCTATTGTAATTGATATAACAGATAGTAAAAGAGAGAAGAAAAAATAGAAACAAGTATCACCAGAGCATTATAGCTATTGTAATTGATATATCTCAACCATTGATAAGGTTGACTTTAGATTTATCAGACATATAATACTACGATTGATAAATTTTCCAAATTTGAATCAGTTAAACATCAATATCATCTTCTGATCAATAATCAAATCTCTCCCCTAATTTGAAGGACATTAATCATCCATCGCTTGATTTTGTTTGGCAATTATTAATGGAGGTTGAAATGTGATTGTAGGAATCACGATTCACAAAAAGAGAAACTAACTAATACCGGCTTTCTACAGTGATAAGCAAAACAATTTGTAATTAGGTAGATCAAGAGAGAGAAAAAATCGTGGAAATTAGTTATACTGGTGAAGTAAATTAGATCTACAAAAAAGTACAATAAAAATGGAAGGTATAAATCTAAGACTTTAAATGGATGGTTGTGCTGTAAAACTTATGATAGTTAGGGTATGTTCTCCCCAACTTATTTTCAGTCCAGTTCGATTCAGTTCAATTCGGTTGTAAATAGTTCAGTTCAGTTCCAATGCACCTTCTAAATTGAGTATTTACAAATTTATAGATTAGGCTGCATTTAGGACTTGGTATACACTCTAATGCACCTTCTAAATTGAGTATTTACAAATTTATAATAAATGGTATTGTGAGATATGCATAATTATATTACTACTCAATTTTTTCCCCATTAGTCAAATTAACACATATGCTATCACATTATATGAGGCATTGATTAAGTTATTACAATTGTATAAATCTCTGCAACATTTGGTGAATCATTCATATTTTGTTGCTTCATTATTAGTCTATTACCCCATTCCAGAAAAATTTTGTGTCAACATTTCATAGTTTTTTGCTTTTTTATCTTCACATTCCTATTCCATAAATCAAGTATAAATAATGAAAAACAACCCTTAGAATCTATCATTCCTTTCCAATAAGATAAGTATATTTTAGAAATGATAGTAATTGCATATCAGTTTTGATAACGATATTGAGTGGCTCTCCTACACTTCATCATCTATAAATAAAACATGTGTATAATAATATGAAAAAGAATTGCTATAAAAAAATTTAGGTTATGTAATATGCAAGTTGCAATATCGAGAACTAAACACAATATAATATGCCTAAAAGTTTCTATATATTGTTTAACAAAGTATTACCATCAAGACGTGATACAGTAGCTAGCGAACGCAAAAACCCTTTGAATGAATGAAATGTACTCTTCCAAATTCCTATATACAATCATATTTTTGGGGTTACAGAATCATAGTACAACATTGAAAGTTCATACAATGATCATATATAGGAATTCAAGTATGGATGCATCACGTACTTCAATTTTAAATGTATTTTGGTGAAGAGTCAGTTAGGTTTAGGAGAATTCAGGTTGAGAGAACGCACCCTAAATTTTAAAGCATTTATGATATGCTGAATCATATGATACATTATCAATCACGAAAATCATGAAAAATATCATGAAAGATGACCATAAATTTTTGGGGAGAGTTCATGTTGCAGAGAGAAAACACTTGGAAAGTGTATTATGTATATTATACATATACATATTTTCATGGGTAAAAGTATAATTATGTCTTACAATTATATAATCCAGAAAATATTATATGTTAATTAATCTTCTACAAAAAAGAAATGAATATATTAAATGTTCATATAATAAAATTGGGTTAAATCATATTGAGCATTGAATAAAATGTGAGTGTGGGGTGTGGGGTGTGTGTGTGTGTGTGTTAATATACTATGACTAAAATTTTGGGTCTAAGTTGCATAATTCGTAAAAGAGGGAGAGCTTAACTTGCCATATGAAAAATTATCGTTAAATTTGTTTGGTGAAAGTTAACATTATGATAGCGAAAAAAGGTGGGAATGTAAGTATGCATATTTTTGTAGGTAAAGGTATAGTTATATGTAATACAATTATTATAATTTTTTCTTATTTTTTGTACGTAAAGTCCATAGATAACTTATTTTCACTTTCATTATAATCGATCACATTTATAAATATAATAGATTATTGTGTTAACATTTCCTTCATCTACTCATAATTTTGAAAATCGTGATTGTTGGTTGAAATGGATGTTAATAATGACTATCAAAATTTATTAAATTTGTACACAACCATTAAATAAAGTATGTATTTAGTTTTATTTTTTTGAATTATAATATCTCTATATCTAAAACAAAATCCTTGAAGCCACATGGTATGAAGTTAGAGAATTTTTCAATGAAGCTAAAAAATTGAGTCATCAAACAAAATGGTAGATATCACTTGGTGAAGGAACACAAGAGATTATGAAGATAATTTTAGTCAAAAAACAAAAAAGATCAAAGAAAAGTTCAGTTGATAACATCATAACTATTTTATAACTTAAATATAGTTCGTAGATGATTAGGAGATTTCATTTATCCAATTATGATATATTAAAGAAGGAAGAAAGTTAGAAAACTCTTTATATCTCAATAAATATATGTTAAGATTATAACATAATAATTAAAATTAGTTTCATCATAAGTGGAGCATAATCACCTAGAACTAATGCATAACCAAGATTGAACTAGATCTATTCTATCACATGAAATTTTCAAATGTAAAGAAATGGGTTGGTTATTCTATTGACACTTATCGAATCGTATTGATCATACTATAAGTTTAAATATTGACAAATTCAAACTTGGCGTGTTAAATTTATTTAACACCTATATATTCAGATCATGATTTTTATAGTGGAACTAAATAAATGTCTATAATACCCCTTTGTTCTAGAGATGAATGTCAAGTATAAATTGAAGTCAATATTTTTGTTCAATTTGAAGTTTATTATATGATTAGTGGGGTGGCTATGGGAATAAAGTTAAAGGGATGATGGTGGTTTCTATTTAAGGTTGGTTTACATTGAGTAGGGCAAAACAATATGAAAAATAGTATATGCTAAATTCTAATTTTACTAAGTTGCATAATAGAGGTGTGGTTTAGTGTGCATTTTGGTCGAGTAGGACCACTTTCTATTAGTAATTTATGATAGTTATGGTAATCATAATTATTTATGTTATTCTCTTATAATTCTTTAAAGAAAACCATAATTTTGTTTGAGTAAAATTAATGACTTTAAAATAACATGAATTATACAAATAATGACATCAACGTGATGTATTTATCTCATGCCGTTTGAGTTTTTTTTATTGCACGGGCTATCTCAACCCGTGCATTTTTATTAAACGTAAATTATGAATTATTTAATTTTCTACAAAACAAGTCATATTTTCTACCAATGGGTAGTGTATTTCTTCTACCAAATTTGGTTAATTGTGGTACATGGATAATTGAACATTCATCTTCGAGGTCATAGACATGTTCAAGCTAAGGGGCTCCAAATAAAAGGAGATTACACTACTAAAATGAGAATAAAAAAAGATGGAAAAACAACCAATCAGGTGGTGGCAAGGACACGGGGTGGCTCAAGGAGCCAGAACCAAAGGAAATCAATCACGTTACAGTTTTAGCTGGGGAAAAGGAAATGATCCTATATCAACTATATATATAGTAGAAAACATATATTTGGTATTTCCTAGAGAATCATTTAAAGGGGGTCTGAGTATGTCAAGGAAAGGGGAGTAGTATGGTATTTATACCCGTATGACACTCATTCTGTCAAATGGAACAAAATTTCCCTTGAATTATGTTTTGCAATGATTATAAAAAAGTCAAAGATATCCCTATCACATATGGGTTTGTATCTCCCAAGTTCGATTTTCAATCATAGCCAATTTTATGTGGTCATTTCTAAAGTCACGGGTAGAAAGTGTATAATAATACTGATTTGTGATAAAGAACATGATATGTCTAATATTACAACTAATGACATATATAAATAAGTCTTGTACAACCTAAGAGTGTCATGTATTTGCAAAACAACTTCATAATTAACATAAAGGAGCATTTTTTGTCTTTCTGTGTAAAGTGCATCATTGATGCTTTCTTTTTGGTTAAATATGTATAGGATTATTCTGTATTTCAATACATCGTTCAAAGTTTATTAATTTAATATAGTATAGAGGTTAAACTCATTAGAGTTTCGAGTAGTATATAAGCGTATATTAAATCGAGTGGACGTAGAGAATCTTTTATATGCTTTTACTATAGTTGGTATATAAACATGCTTATTAAACAAAAAAGTTTCAGTGCATTTTTACACGGGTCCAAAAACTAGTTTGAGAAATAAAAGTGATGCAGTGAAGCTAAGTATCTATTAGAAGACTGAAAATAGACTAAGTAATTGAGTTGTTGCTAATATCTGGTTGGACGAGGACTCAAATTAGAATATTCTTGATGATAATTGATAATCTTTTATGGTTCTAGTTATATCCTGAACGACTCTTTTAGCGATAAGTTATGAAATTGGTTTAATGGGGTTTGATGATTGAGTATGAATTTTGTGTAACCGATTTGGTAAATCTCTCTAGTCAATTCTTGCTGAGAGACCTATTGTCCGTTTTGTGGTCGTTTCATAACCACTACTGGTATTGTTGTTACGATAAATCTGAAGGTTAACTGTGGAGATCATAGTAATTTACAAGTGAACTGAAGACGCATTCTTAACTAATATTTGGAGCTCCATGAGTTTTATTAGTTAACTTGTGGTTATAATTCAATCTATGATAAGAATTGGTTTGGTTAAGAAAATTTGTTTTACATATGGTATTCAATGTCATTAGTTAGTAGAGTAATCTACGCTTTTGTGGTTCCAATATAATGTTAATTAGGTTGTTAAACTTAAACAAGTGTTCCTATTGTCACGTAAAATAGTAATTGAAGTTTAACGTTATAAACTGAATGGATCGCAACTAAGAAGTATATAACAAGGATAATTTGATCTTTAGACTCTTAAGAATAAACGCATATGCATGAGTTCTCAATTCCTTAAGCTTATTTGTTCTACTTAAGTTTAGTTTGTTTATATTGAGAAGATTTATTTCAACTAGTCTTGTTAGTCGAAGCAAAGAGAAAATGGTTATTAATTAGTATTATTGTTTGTTGAATTATAATGGGGTTCAACCTAGATTGGTGATGTGTTAGTAATCCTTGAAGTTTATAATTATGAAGGTTAAAATAGAGATATATGTATTAGTTAATAAAGAGATTTGTGATTGTCGAAGATTGTATAGGGTTGACTTGTCTTATGTAATCATGAAGTTAACTCGTTAATGGTTTATAATTGATTATGTCAGTTGGAATTCACCTAATGGTGTAACTTGGACCACATTTAATTGGTTTGAATCACTCTTCGCTCAATGAACTTTGGAGTGTGGTGTTTAAGTGAACTCTTCTTAGTTAATTCTAAGAGAGAGACCTATTGGAAGTTGTTGTTGGTGGTTGATAATTGTTATTATCATTGTTGAAAAAAATGTCTATTGTTAATTATGAAATGGAAAAGAGTATATAAACTATCTATATGCAAAAGCATGTGTGGTATGGTGTTAGTTTAGTAACTCTCGTTAGTTAATTCTAACTGAGAGACATTTTGTCATTGTTGTTGATGTTTAGTGAACATGATTATCTATTAGTTGTTCTGGTTTATAAGTTTCATGATTGGAATTAGATTGCATATAAAAGTATATATTTGTATTGATATGAAATACACTTATAAAGATACGATGTCAAACGATTATAGTTTTCTAAGGAGAAGTCTTATGGTTTATTTGTTGTTTAAAGTGTGTTCTTAAGAATTATTATAATTACGGAATAGTTCTAGGAATGATATATTTGTGTTATGAGCGATAATGGAAAGTGATCAAAGGAGAAAGTAGCCTCGTTTGAGTCGAAGAATTAGGTGACACAAACAGTACCTCGTGAACCGTGAACTTTGGGGGGCCCACAGGGAAACATGCCCATTGCTCTGTGGGGCGATAATCGGGAGATATATCAGGTAATGTGAAACCTGCTTATAATGTAATCCAGACGAGTCGTGATTATTGTCCAAAAGTAAAGCGAATGGTTGGGTGACGACCCGCACTGTCGGAGTGTAAGCTTTGTGATCTCCTTCGTCGCATTCTCTTTCCCCCGGTTAAAAGAAAGTAAGTCGTATTATGAAAGTTGTTTCGATATTGGATTCCCGATAAGGAATCGTATGTTGATATTGGATTCCTAATAAGGAATCGTATGTTGATATTGGATTCCCGATAAGGAATCATATGTTGATATTGGATATCGATGTTTATTTGGGATTTGAATATGAATATCGATATTGGCTTCCTGATAAGGGAGCATATCATAATAAGTTATATTAATGTTGGATTCCTAGTTAGGAATCGAATTTATGATCATATTCCCGATACAGAATCGTGTCAAGGAATGTTGTCATGTCATTTAATTCTTGATAAGGAATTGTTTGTAAAGTATAGTAAAATGACAGATAATGTAATAAGCTTGGATTTCTGATAAGGAGCCGATTAAGGAGAATAAAGTATGTTAATTATCTCAGAGTTGGCAAACTTAGTATCCTGATAAGGAACAATGATATGCTTGAAAGACTAATTAGATAAAGATATATGAAATATATCTCTGTTGTGATTGTGTGGAAGTGACCGTGTTGCATTTGGTATGTGAATGATGGTATAGTAGAAAAGAATTAATCAAATAAAGATGTGATATATATGTGTTCAACTGGAGGTGATGTGATGCGTGTCGTGATAGTGTAATTGTTGTGATTATGTTGAGCGTTGCGTCGTTTTCAAGTAAAAGCCACCAAAGCATGTGTTAAGCTTATTTACGAGTTTAGTACTCAGCTTTGCTTATGTGTGTATTTTATTTTGTCATTTATGTGGCCTGTCACTTGGTGGGTGGCAGTTTCCCTAAATGTTCAGTTAAAGCCGTTAGCTAATCTTTTGCAAGTTAAAGTTGATACGAGTTGATTTAGTATTGTATTTATTTTCGAAGCGAGGACGCTCCACTTTGTAATAGTTAATCTTTTATTTTCTATAATTTATTTTCCCATTTAAGAGTTGTTAGTGCTACTGATTCTCTTTTGGTGTTCCTTCTCGGAAGCGTTGAGGCTATTGAGATTTGAAATTTGAGATATTGTATTTATCAGAATTGTATAAACAGGTTTAGATTATTTCCCTCTTTACGGTTGTTTTATTTTCAAAGGAAACTTTTCCGAATTTTCTATAGAAATTTATAAGGATGAAGTTTGAGAATTAGGGCGTTGTTGTAATAGTTAATTTAATTGAATAGAATTGGGAATTGAGTTTCACACTCTCCAATGTAGTTCGGTGAGTGTGATGGCAATAGTTCGAGTTATCTTGACCAAGATATCTTCTGTTATGCTTATTCTGGGATTACAGAGATGGACGGCGGGGAGGAGATGGACAAGGGGGAAGATTTCGGCGGAAGCGAGGAGGAATGTCCATGGGGTGATTTCTATGGTGTGGATTCTGGGGAGGGCGTCAATGGAAGGTTTTCAATGAGGATGCTTGTGACTGGGAGGAGAGAAGGGGGGATTCTTGAGACAATAGTGGGAGTTAAAGAGGGATTGAGACTAAGAGTGTGTTCATGGGAAAGAGGAGAAACATCAGTGCTTGTATCAACATCCGAAGAAGGAGTTTGACATGGAGCAACTGATTGGTGCAGAGGTTGAGTAATCGGAAAAGAGGAAAGAATTTGGAAAAATTCCTTGTAGAGGAAGAAGTGTTATCCTTGAGAATTTCGGAAGCAGCTACTGGGCTGCAGAAGAAGATATTGTATGAGAGGCTTCAGAGATGCTAGACAGAACAAACCACAAAATGCCTCAGGAATTGGAAGAAGATGAAGGGTACTTTGAAAGAGGCTTTTTTCGACATGATTCCGTAAAAAGTGGGAGAAGAATCTAAATCAACTAGTTTATGACGTTTAGAATAAAGGGCTTTGAGGTTGGATTTTGTTAGAAATGAAGTCCATGGCCCATGAAGTCATGGCCCAAGACCAGAATAAACAATTAGGTTGGATTGGACTGTACAAAAGAGACAAAGAGGAGGCTTGGTGCGAGAGAGGGATAGGTGAAGAAGGGGGTTGGTGAGAAGTAGTGAGGAAGCATCCGGTTTCTGAAGAAACCGTGTGAGAAGCTAGAGAATAGTGCGTGGGCTTTAGAGTGGCGCACTTTACAAAAACTAAAACAAATAGAGTGAATATTTTCACAGGAAATGAATTGCCCATTATTTTCGACCAAAACCCGGGATATAAGTGGGGCATTGAGATCAATGTTTATGCCTAAATATTTGCCCATTAATGTTAAGTTCCAGGGAGCACGTAATTGATTTAATTTCCCCTGATCAAACTAGATTGCATGAGTATAACCAGGACGCAGAACACAATCATCATCTCAATCAATAGAGTGAACAATAATTTTCCTAGCTTCAAAAAACCAGATGGAGGACGAGGGAACAACCTCCTTAAAAGATTTAGCCGTGAAGGAAGTGTAATCGTGCTGCCTAATCTACCAGAGGCAATAGGTGGCGAGGGGTAATTTTAAGGAGTCTATTTGCATGGAGTCATCAGGGGGTTGAGGCAGAGCATGAGACACGGGCTTTCTTTGGTAGGAAGGATTTGGAAGGGAAAAAAAGAAAGGAAAGGTAAAAAAAAATTCTCATGTTTGGTAAAAGAAAATAAGAGGGGATTGATTGGAAAGGAGAGAAAGGGCATGTTCTCCCTGGCTTATTTTCAGTTCGGTTCAGTTCAGCTTCAATCAGTTCAGTTCAGTTCAGCTCCATTCTTTTATAACTATTTTGTTAAATATTATTATTATGTTGGTATGATTTATTTTACTAATTACTCTTATTATTATTATTATTATTATTATTATTATTATTATTATTATTATTATTAATATTATCATTATTATTATTATTTAAATATATATCATTACTATTAAGTATTATTATTATTATTATTATTGTTATTATTATTATTATTATTATTATTATTATTATTATTATTATTATTATTATTATTATAATTGTTGTTGTTTCTATATATTATTTTGTTTACTATATCTTTGCTCATTATTATTACTATTATTATTAGGAGGAACATGGTTTAGGTCAAAGCACAAATAAACCTACTTTTTTTAGCCCATAAACCAATCAAATCGAGTCAAGACGGTTTATGATGTAATTTTCGTGGTCCAACCCAATCATTATTTTTATTAGAAAATATTTTTATATTATTAAATCTAATTATTAAAATATTAATATTAATTTACTTCTTAGATATTATTGTTATTATATATCATCATCAAGTATTAATATATTAATACAAAAAATATAAAATTATTATTATTAATTATCATTGTTATCATTAATTATTATTATTATTATGAATTTATAATTATTAATATTATTTATTTATAACTATCATTTAAAAATATCCAAAATACTATTATTTATATTCATTATTATTACTTATCATTATAATTATAATTATTTAATATTCATATTATTAATAATAATCATTTTCTATTATTTGTATTTTATAATAATAATAATTAATGATAATTAATAATAATAATAATTTGCAATAACTTTTATTAAGAAGCCTTTGTATTGTTGGTTTGTATTATTAACATTTTCAATATTTGTTTTTTTCTAGACGATTGTTGCTGTATGTTTGGATCTTTTTATTATGCAATATCAACTATTATCGATAAATGATAAGTCTTTTAGCATTATTTTACTCCATGTATGAAGAATGTACAAGCAAATTAGCTAAAATTGACTTAATTTTACAAATTTCATAGGATCTTACGATCTTCACGATCCAAAGTAGGATCGCGATCCTGACAACATTGGTTTAAAATATTATTTATATATTTATTACATTTAATTTAATTCAATTTAATTTAATTCAATTCAATTCAGTTCAATTCAGTTCAGTTCAGTTCAGCTCAGCTCCAATAAGTTCAGTTCAGTTCAATTCAACTCCAATAAGTTCAGTTCAGTTTAACTGTTTGATGCCGAAGAGAACATACCCGAAGTGGAAGGAAAATAATACTCTTACATCCTTGCTTTCCTTTCCTCCCAAAATTGAAGGAATCTGATTAGAAAGAAAGCTAAGAAGCTTTTAATTATGTTTTCTTTATTTCCTTCCTTTCCTTTTCTTTACTAGTGGCAACCAAACATGTGATTCCTCTCAAATCTCTATTATATAAGGGAAAGGGGGAGCAATGGTGTCCTCTTTTGAAATGCCTATTTTGCCCCCTGTCCCATTCTAAATTACAATTTCACTTACAAATCAAAGAGGGTTTCAAACAAAAATACCAAAAATATAATTATAACAATCACTCACAAGTCAACTAAAATCATAAAATTGCATAATTTACGTTATGCAAACCACTAAAATGAGAAAACTTTATAAAAACTTAAAAATTCACTTACAAACTACAACCTATGAAAAAATTGACTTGAAATAATCAAAGTGTCCACTTTCTTTACAATTTATGAAGTGTTGTACTTAATTCAAAAATCAACTAAAAATTTATAATATTAGAAATCATAAATAAATTCAATAAAATTTTTATTTTGTTCATAGAATTTAACTTTGACAAGTAAAAAAAAAAAAGAATGGTGAGAGACTTGAGTGACAGAAACTAAACCAATCAAATTTTGCAACTAATAAAAGCTATTATACTTTGTATGTCTAATGTTCAAATTTTGACTCTTATGCCGAAGAAAATCAAGTTTCTGTTTCGAAAAAAATTCAAGCACGCATCGCGTGCAAAAAATTCTAGTTCACTAATTATACCAAACATTAAAAATTACAACTACCTTCTTTTCTCTTCTTTTCCTTTCTATTCCTTTCTCTATTTTTTTTTCCTTCCTTTATTAAAAAAATACGAAACAAAGTGTAGATGATCAGGAAAAATGGTACGCAAATACTTGAACTAGAGGGGAGGCAGAGAATTAATTCTAGAGAGAGAAAAGGCCGGTTCTATATGGCTATATTCAAAACAAAGGAGAATATTTTTTTACGTAGGAAAGTGAACAAAGAAGAATATTTTGTAAAATCTCAACCTCACTGGAATCTAACTTCCGCCAGTGTCAATCCCCAAAATAATGAAAAATAAATATTGAATTCCCAAATGAAGAAAACTAAGAAAGATGAGTCCCAAAATGTGCAATTATTCCAATTGTATATAAAATATTGTGCGTATTGTTTCTGTTCCGGTATGGGACAAATTACAGGGTCTTAAACCGTTAAGTCCTTGTATTGAAGCCGGTTTGGATCCCAGCAAAAGAGAATAAGTAAACTAGCCTCGGGGGTTGATCCGAGGAACGCCCCTCCGATGCCTAAGTCAGTATCAGGTTAAAAGCCGGTAGCTCTCAAGTATCATGTATTAGGATTCGTGTACGTACCTTATGACTCAGATCAACGGAGTATTTATAGGGACTCGATTAAGCCCATATCTCTATTGGGCCCGGTATTTACGGGAGAGATCCCCAAGAATATTCCCTTAGGATATATTCTTATCTTTTACTGAAAGTATATCTTTTAGGCCCGTAGGCGCTGGAGATAAAAATTGGATCTAAGCCCAGGCTCGTAAGCCCCAAAAGCTATTAGACCAGTATCAATTAAACCGGTATGGAACTTAGTCAGCCCCCCTACAACTAGCCCCCAAGCTGGTATGACTAGCATAGGCATATCCGGCTTAGTAGGTTATAAACCGTTATGGGAGGTGCTGAGTTATTTTTTGCGAGAGAATATGAATCGTTGGTCAGAGAATTCCAACGGTCGTCTCGAGCTGCGCACCTGCATTGAAAGCTCTTCAAAGAGTGATTGCTTCACAGCTGGGTGCTACTGAAACACGTGGCATGATCAGGACGGGAAGACGAAGAGTCACTTAATCTCGACCGCGACTTCTCTTATAAATACCTCTTGTGCGACCTCCGCTCCTCACTTCTTGCATTTCTCTCTTGTGATCGTGCTTATATCGGACTTTCTCTCTCCAAAATCCTTTTGTGTTTCTGGCGATATTTGCTTGATCTCTCATTCCGGCCTCACGCTAACTGTTGATTCCGGTGTATTTTCTCTTCGCGTCCTTATTTCCAGGTATTTTATCAAAACTTTTTCCAATCTTTCATACCGTCTTATTTATAATGTCGTTCAATTCTGAAAATTCTGATTCTCAAGACATATCTAAATCTCCCTCCGTCATGACGGAAAGTGACGCTGAGTCTGACAACACTTCCATTAGGTCTGTAGAGGTTACTAACTCTCCCCAGGTTACTCCCATTTCAGAACATAGGGTGAATAGCCAAAATGATTGTAGTACTTCTGGTAGACAAAATATTGAACCGGCCATTCATGCCTCTCCCCTAAAGATGGTATTGGGGCAAACCGGGGCTTTAGGACAGTATGGGACCATGAGAGGTTTAGCTAAACATTCCCCTGACTTGTTTCCTCCCGGCCAATCTCCTGTCCGGCGCTCTACCTTTGAAGTGGATGAGACGTCCCGTCGACCGGTACCTAGGGAGATTCCGGCCTCTCCTGTTCACTCAGATGTTGTAGAGAGTGTAGAAAAATATGTAGTAGGGACGGACGAGGAGTCCACCACTTTAGAAGCCGAGTCGGATTCTGAACAAGAGGACCCTCCCCGAGATAATCCCGGAGGATTCTGATGAGGATACCTTGGCTGAATTGTTCATGCCGCCCAGTGATGACGGTTGTGCCGCCAGCGTTCAGTTGGATAGTGGCTGGGCGAAGACTTGTAGGAAGAGTAAATTTCTCATCAAGGGTCCGAGGTATTTTGCCTTTCCTGAGGATTATCGCTTGGTGCTCCCGGCTGAAGGGAGCCGGGTTACGGACTGTCCTGTCGGTCATGTGGCCATTTATGCTCACATGCTTGACTTTGGGTTGAGGTTTCCCCTAGACCCCTTCTTTATTAAGGTTTTCAAAGCCTGGAATATCTGTCTGGCCCAGATGACCCCCCTTGGATGGCGGAATTTGATGGCTTATGCCTGGGTGGTCCGTTATTAGGGCTTTCCGGAAACATTAAACCTCTTCCGAAAATTACATTGGATTAAGGAGGACGGTTCTGCCAAAGGAAAAGGAGCCGATAAGAAAAGGAAATCCCGGGATGATGAGCTCGAGGGCCGGGGTGGATGGATGTCCTTGTACACAAAAGCCGGCAAACTAACGGTGTACCCTAAGCCGTCAGGCCTCAAGCTCTGGAGAGGCCGATTTTTCTGGGTACGCGTGCCCGACGATTTCCTGCTAAGGCGCCAATGGACTAAGCCCCGTTCCCGAATGGAGCATATCAGGGATCGGGGTCTAACCCGCTGGGAAAGGATTGCATATGACTACTTTACATCGGATTCCATCCCGGCCTTAAGAGGCAAGAAAAGGATCCTGGTTCCCAAATATTTACTTCCTCATACCAGCTACATTTTTACCAATCCGGCCTTGTCGGCTTTAGGCTTCTGCCGGTCTGACCCATACGGTGTGTTTTTATTTTTGCTTTTGCTAGCAATATGTGTTCGTATTTATTGCTTTTGTTTGACTGTGATCTCGTCTTATTTGTAGGCAAGGATTTCCTAATTCGTGAAGCTCTTCACGTCGATAGATCATACCGGCCTTTGAGCAACATGCCTCCCAAACCCGCAAGCAAGTTTGTCCCTATCCAGATGCCGGCTGGCGGCGGCCGAGGAGGTCGAGGTGGCCGGGGGTCTGGCCGGAAGTCCGGCACTGAGGACGACGTCAGGGATTCTATTCCCCTGCTACGTCGTCAGGCTGAGGTCCAGGCCCGGAAAAGGAAACCGGAGCAGACTATGGCCGAGCCGGCGGCCAAGAGGGCTGCCTCTAAGGCAGGCAAGGACAAGGAAACTAACGTTTCCACCGCTCCCCCTTTACTTACCGGCCGGGCCGCCGAAGTAGGTACCTCTTCGCTGCGGCCCAAGATCTACAAGCAGTTGACTCTGCCGGAGATGGTGCCCGGCTTGGAGCCCTTTGCCAAGCCCAGAAAGTTGGGCTTCTTGGAGCGAACCCGGATGGAGATGCCGGATATTTTGAAGAGGCGCTGGCCCCCCTCGCCAGTAAAGAATGGCGAGAAGTTCGATCCAAAGATGACCGTTTTGGACGACGAATTGCTACTTCTGGACCGTCCTCTTGAGGGCGGGAACCTGGGATATCGTATTTTAAAAGCTATGCAGCTTAATTACGATATTCCGGTTGACGAGGTTTATACGCTTGCTGCAACGCACGCGCATAATTTGGCCCTGGTAAGATCAATTATATTTACCCTTTCTTTTGCAAGTATGCTATCGGTTTATTCGTTATATTGACCCCTCTGTTTTTCCTTGCCTTTTGCAGTCTGCCCAGTCCGGTAAAGAGCTCTGTGACTTTTACCGGTACTTCCAGACTTCTTACTTCAATGAAGTGAAGGAGAATAAGGAGCTGGAAGGCCGGATGGCCGTTAAGGAACAGGAGCTGCTCCAGGCTATTACCGAGAAAAACGACGCGCTGGTTGCGGAGAGCAAGGCTGATGCCACCCTCACGAAGGCGGTGGAAGATCACTCTCTGGTCCTGTTCAATAAGGATGAGGAGATTAGGCTTCTCCGGGAGCAAATTTCTGAAGCCAAAGAGCTGGAGCGCGCTACCGTTAGGGAGTACCAAAAGAGTATGGACTTTGTGAGCCGCCTACTCAATCGGTACAACGGTGGCTGGTCTGCGACCATGAGATGTGTTCGCCACACCTTCCCGGACTTCGACTGGTCCAAGGTTGGGGAGGCGCATGTTCAACTCGTCCATGGGCTACCAGTTGAGGGTGAGGACCTGGATCCCGGCGTTACTGAAGCCGACATTGCTAACGCGGATCCCAAGGCGGAGTTTGAAGAGGAGCCGGAAGCCGTTAATGGTGATGCTGAGATAGCCAACCCTGCTACCGGTCAAAACCTGGAAGAGCAGGTGTTGGTTATTGACGGCTCCGAGGAGGAAGAGCAAGCCAAGTAGACCTTCCGCCTTCCTCCTTATTTCTTCCGGTTTCGGGCCACTTTGTGGGTGGTGTGCTTTATGCAACCATGCCGTCTTTTTCCTTGGGCAGCCAAACTATCTTTACCGTTCTGTAAATCCGTTCGCATGTGATCGGTATTTTTTGTCTTACTCTTTAGTGGTCATACCGCATGTGGTCGACCGCTTAGCTTTTAGGGTTGTAATCTTTCATTGATTAATGAAGTACATTTTTTGGCCAACTCTCGTGTTGTCTCTTATTATGTTTTTTATGTTATTCCGGCATATCCAATAAGGTCATTGGTTGGTTTCATTGATTAATTTATTTTCTATGCTAATTAATCAACAATGTTTAGCTTATCCTAGTCCAGCAGATCCACGAAGGTCATTGACCGGTTTCACACTATTGATTAGTTCAGCGGATCCACTAAGGTCATTGACTGACTAATCAATAATGTTTAATTTGTTTTATTCCGGCAGATCCACGAAGGACATTGACCGGTTTCACACTGTTGATTAGTTCAGCAGATCCACTAAGGTCATTGACTGACTAATCAATAATGTCTAATTTACTTCATTCCGGCAGATCCACGAAGGCCATTGACCGGTTTCACACTATTGATTAGTTCAGCAGATCCACTAAGGTCATTGACTGAGTAATCAATAATGTTTAATTTCCTTCATTCCGGCAGATCCACGAAGGTCATTGACCGGTTTCACACTATTGATTAGTTCAGCAGATCCACTAAGGTCATTGACTGGCTAATCAATAATGTTTAATTTACTTCATTCCGGCGGATCCACGAAGGTCATTGACCGGTTTCACACTATTGATTAGTTCAGCAGATCCACTAAGGTCATTGACTGACTAATCAATAATGTTTAATTTGTTTGGGCAGCATTAAGACTTGACGTGTGCGGAAGATGCTCATTTTATTAAGATAAAACGGCTCTTCCCGGCCATGCCGGAAATATTGCCTACACTTAAACTGATAAATACTTTCGGCACAAGCGCCTGATTATTCACTCCTACTGGCGACATTGCCCATCTACTAACTACACATAGTATTTCTTAAGGATACTGGCGTTCCAACTATTTTTCAACAACTTGCCTGCCATGTCTTCGAGCCGAAAGGACCCTGGTACTATCTCTTCATTGACCAAGTAAAGCCCTTCCCAATTGGCTGTAAGCTTTCCATCCACGTGGGCTTTTCCCGTTGCTGTCGTCCGCCTGAGGACGAGGTCTCCTTTGGAGATAGGACGGCTTAGCACTCTTTTATTGTAGGCCTTGCTTATCCGGTCTTTGTATGCTGCCGACCTCAGCTCTGCCCCCAATCTGATTTCTGGTAAGAGGTCTAGGTCCTCCTTGTGTATTTTCTTGTTCAAAACGGGCTCATAATTCAGGATCCGCCAGTTGGGTAACCCTACTTCTACCGGGAGTACCGCCTCTGCCCCTAAAGCTAGCCTGAACGGTGTTTCCCCGGTGCCTTCCTTTTCGGTGGTTCTGTTGGACCACAGCACTGCTGGTACCATGTCGGCCCATGCACCCTTCAACTCATCCAACCTCTTCTTCAAGGCATTGAGGATCTGTTTGTTTGCGGCTTCGGCTTGGCCGTTGCTTTGCGGAAGGCAGACTGAAGAGTAGGCAACTTGATGCTGTAAGGACGCAAAAAGTCGCGTATCGGACCGCAATCGAACTGGACGCCATGATCCATCACTATTCCCATCGGGATGCCGAACCTAGTGATGATGTTCTGTCAGATAAACTTCTTTACCTGATTAGCCGTTATTTTTGCTGTTGGCTCCGCCTCGATCCATTTCGTGAAGTAGTCAATACCCACTATCAGGAACTTTCTTCCCCCGGATGCCGGTGTAAAGGGCCCTATAATATCCATCCCCCACTGCGCGAAAGGGATTGGATTTAAAATCGACTGGAGGTCATTGGCCGGCTCGTTGATCACTGGTGCGAATCTTTGACACTTATCACACTTTTTCACGTAGGTTTGGGCATCCGTCAGCATTGTAGGCCAGTAAAACCCTGCTCGCAGCGCTTTAAGTGCTAACGCTTTACCACCAATATGGTTCCCGCATACACCTTCGTGAATTTCCTCAATTATTTTGTCGCTTCGTGAGCCGTGACGCACCTTAGTAAAGGCAATGAGAATCCTTTCTTGTACAACTGTCCTTGAAAGACGCAGTGCCAAACAGAGTCCCTCTTTAACTTTTGCGCCGTCATCCTATCTTCCGGGAGCTCACCCTTGAGCTTATATGCCAGTATGCCATCGTACCACTCTGGTTCAGAGGTGATTGTATTAACGGACGCTTGGGCAACTTCTATACTTCTTTCTGTCAATGTCTCCACCCTGACGTTCCTTTTCTTGTCGCTTAGACTGGAACTCGCCAGTTTTGACAGGGCATCTGCCGCCATGTTTTCAGCTCTCGGGACCAATTGCACTTCGAAGCTTTGCAACCCTTTTACCATGTTCTTCACCAGGGAGGTATTTCTGCATTACCGGTTCTCGAGCCTCATACGTCCCTTCTGTTTGGCTTGAGATTAATTGTGAGTCCGTTATCATAATGACGTTTTTTGCTCCAGCCGCATTGCTCAGACTTAGTCCGGCCAGGGCTGCTTCGTACACAGCTTCATTGTTGGAGGCCTTAAACCCAAAACGGATGGCATGTTCAAAGATTTCCCCTTCTGGGGACGTCATGACCACTCCGGCTCCGGCTCCACTCTGGGCTGCTAACCCATCCACCTCGATTTTCCACCTGCCGGTGGATTCCGCTGGTTCAGAATAAGTTGTCTCCACTATGAAGTCTGCTAAAGCTTGGGCTTTGATCGCGGTACGCGGCCGGTATTCTATGTCAAATTCCGATAGCTCAATTGCCCACTTCAATAATCTGCCGGTGGTGTCTAGTTTGTGGAGAGCTTTTTCCAAAGGCTGATTTGTGAGGACTTGGACAGTGTGGGAGTCAAAGTATGGTCTCAGCTTTCTTGCTGCAATCAAGACGGCATAGGCCATTTTTTCCAGCAGTTCATATCTCTGCTCCGCACCGGCAAGTACATGACTGACAAAGTATATGGGGCTTTGTTGTCCCTGCCGGTTTACTAATAATACCGCTGCGACCGTCTTCTCGGTTATCGACACGTATAGCTGCAGCTTTTCCCCCAACTCTGGCCGGGTTATAGTGGGCAGTCGCAGGAGGTGCTCTTTTACCTTCTCGAAGGCTTGCTTCTGCGCTTCTCCCCACTCAAACTTCTTGTTTCCTCTGAGTATTTTATAGAATGGTAAGGCCTTTTCCGCCGATTTGGAAACGAATCTTGTTAGGGCCGCCATCCGCCCGGTCAGCTTTTGAATGTCCCGGATGCTCTTTGGCTCCGGGAGATCACTGATGGCTTTGATTTTATCGGGGTTGCCATCAGTCCCCCTTTCACTCACCATGAAGCCCAGGAACTTGCCGGATCGCACCCCAAACACGCATTTCTTCGGATTTAACTTCATTTGATGTTGGCGGAGTGTTTCAAACGTTTCCTCTAGGTCAACTATGTGGTCTTCTTCTGTTAAGCTCTTGACTATGCTGTCGTCCACATATACCTCTACGTTTCTGCCTTTTTGATGCTCGAATATCTTGTCTACCAGCTTTTGATAGGTAGCACCGGCATTTTTGAGCCCAAACGGCATTGCCTTGTAGGCATAAACTCCTGCATCCGTGATGAAGGCCGCTTTGTTCCTGTCGGATTCTAACAAACTTATCTGGTGATATCCTGAAAAAGCATCCATGAAACTCAATAGTGCATGGCCGCTAGTTGAGTCTACCAGTTGGTCAATTCTTGGCAATGGGTAGCAGTCCTTTGGACAGGCTTTGTTGAGGTCAGTAAAGTCTACACACATACGCCATGTCCCATTGGATTTTTTCACCATCACCACATTCGCCAACCACTCTGGGTAATTGCAGGGTTCGATGAAGTATGCCGCTAGCAACTTGTCTACTTCCACCTTTATGGCTGCGTTCTTTTCGGCTGAGAAGTTTCGCTTCTTCTGCTTTACCGGCCTTACATCCTCGTTCACATTTAGGCGGTGCACCATGAAATCTGGGTCAATGCCCGGCATTTCGTCTGCCTAGAAAGTGAAAATGTCGGCATGACCTCTTAACAAGGAAATTAGGTTAACCTTCACTTCTTCACCCAAATCGGACCCAATTTTTACTGTTCTGTCGGGTCTGTTTTCTTCTAGACTGATTTCTTCAGTTTCCCCCGCAGGACTAGGTCTCGGCTGATCTGCCGGCCTTGCCTCGAAATTCTCCATGGACAGATCCTTCTTGGCCTTATTTTCCAGCCTTCTCCGCTTTCTTTCTGACGGTGGTGTGTCGGCTGGCCGTTTATGGTCAGAGTGTTTTAGCGCGGTGAGGTAGCATGCCCTTGCCGATCCTTGATTCCCTCTGATTTTCTCGGGGTTGCCGTCATTGGAGGTGTATATCATGGTAAGGTGATACATTGAGACAACAGCCTGGGCGTCATGAATTAGCGGCCTTCCAATGATGGCGTTATACGCCGTCGGGACGTCTACAACCAGAAATTCCACCATGAGGTCTTTGGACCGGGACCCCTCTCCTATTTTGACCGCCAGCTTTACCGTCCCTTCTGGGACAACAGATGCTCCTGTGAAGCCGATAACCGGGTAAGAGACCGGTTTCAAACATGTTTCGTCAAATCCCATTTTTTCAAACGTCTCTTTGTAGAGAATATTGGCGGAGCTTCCTCCGTCGACCAGAACGCGATGGACCATTGCATTGGATATTTGCAGAGATACTACCAAAGGGTCGTCATGAGGATAAACGATCCCGTTAGCGTCCTCTGAAGTAAAAGCACAGACGGCATGATGGAGGTGCCGGCCATTTTCTGGCATTGTTATAGTTCACCTGGTGGCGGACTTCTTTAAGGCTAGCTTTAGCCCCGTGAATACTACCGCCTCTTGTTGGTCCTCCGCTTATGATGTGGATCTCAGTGATCCTATCTTTTACCGGTCTTCTATTGCTATTTTCATCCTCCCTTGGAGGAGTTTTGCGATCAGTCCTTGATTGGTACTGGGTAAAGTAACCTCGCCTGATGAGGTCTTCGATCCCGTCCTTAAGGTCCTTGCAATCATCCGTCTTGTGACCGTAATCGTCATGAAATTCACACCACTTGGACTTATCCCTACCCTTGTAGTACATTTTTCGCGGCCTTTGCCACTTATCATCCTTACTATGCAGTTCAAAAATCTGGCCCGGGATATTGTCAGCGGTGTATAATTGTTGTATTTGTCCGGCCTTCCTTCAAACCCCTTTTTCACAGAGTTGTTCTCCTCTCTTCTGCCGGTGGACTCGGACTTTTTGTCCTTCCGGTACTTGTCATCCCGGCGATCCTTATCTTGATCTTTCTCTTTATCTTTTTCTATAGCCGCTGGCCTTTTCGCGTTAGCAGCTTTGTCAAATTCTTCTCCCCTGAAAAAGTCATTAGCCTTTCCCAGGACTTCTGTTAGGCATGTCATCTTTTTTCTGCCGAGATAACTGCGAAATGGGGTACCTTCTTCAACCCCGTCATCAGGGCCAGTACTGCTACTTCCTGTGCAGTGTCGGGATGGTGACGGCTTCGGCATTGAAAGCCCGACATAATCCCTCAAGCTTTCGTCTTCCTTGTTTAATAGACATTAACTCGCCGGTTGTTCGTTCACGACGCTTATTGCTGACGAAGTGTGTTACGAACATGGATGTGAGTTGTCGGAAGTCAAACACAGTTGCCGGCGGAATGCTTTTAAACCAGGTCTGCCCTAGTCCGATCAAGGTAGATGGAAACACCTTACACCACACCGAGTCAGTATCGGTGTACAACATCATATGACCCTCATAAGCCGATATATGATCCTCTGGGTCAGTTTTACCGTCATACTTGCATGTCGGCATTTTCAGTTTTTCCATGGGCTCCTGTAGAATCGCAGTGGAAAAGGGCGAGTTCCGCAGCGACACCTGTGCTCTACGCCGGTATTCACTTCCCCTTCTCGGCTAGGAGGAATGCTGCTGAACCTCAGTGTCCTGCGCCTCCTCCTCTTCTTCCTCCTCATTCCCCACCTGCTCTGTGGGGGTCTTCGAGTTTGCCACCTGATCCTGGTCATGCCGGTCTCGTCGCCCCTGGCGGCCCGTCCACGGTGTACGAAGCTTTCTCACCGGGCTCGGGCTCTGCTCAGGGGTCGCTTTGGCCGGGGACCGGTCGGTGGGATACCGCTTGCCATTGCCTGAAAAACCTCTGCTGCACTTCTGAGTTGTTCTGGGGTGAACATATTCTGCAGGGTGTGGAAGATGTCTTCCTGGGGAGTCTCAGGGGTTTTTCTAGTCGTGTCAACAGGTGGCCGATTGTGCCTAGCGGCCGGCAGCGGAGTTGTGTACCCCGGGGGGGCTTGGTCAATGGGGACATTGTTCTCATCGGTTTCCGGCATCCCTAATTGCTGCTTAGGATCCATAAGGGTTTTTGTTTGCAAGAGATGGCTTAGACTACAAGGTATTGTTCGCCCTCCTTCTAGCGCCAATTGTTCCGGTATGGGACAAATTACAGGGTCTTGAACCGTTAAGTCCTTGTATTGAAGCCGGTTTGGATCCCTGCAAAAGAGAATAAGTAAACTAGCCTCGGGGGTTGATCCGAGGAACGCCCCTCCGATGCCTAAGTCAGTATAGGTTAAAAGCCGGTAGCTCTCAAATATCATGTATTGGGATTCGTGTACGTACCTTATGACTCAGATCAATAGAGTATTTATAGGGACTCGATTAAGCCCATATCTCTATTGGGCCCGGTATTTACGGGAGAGATCCCCAAGAATATTCCCTTAGGATATATTCTTATCTTTTACTGAAAGTATATCTTTTAGGCTCGTAGGCGCTGGAGATATAAACTGGATCTAAGCCCAGGCTCGTAAGCCCAAAAGCTATTAGACCGGTGTCAATTAAATCGGTATGGAACTTAGTCAGCCCCCCTACAGTTTCATTTTTAATTTACTTCCTCAATTTTCTCAATAAAAGATATACAAATTAATAAATTTCTAATCTACAGTTGTATTCTAAATTTTTCCTCCGATTTATACGATAAGTCACGAAAAATTACATTGACACCTATTACCTTATGATTTTCTTACTCGTTTCAAATCATAGAAGTTAATAGTCGCATTCGAACTCATGTTAAATAATATGTGCTCACCTTTTCATTTTGGTAAATAATGTGTTCGCCTTTTTATAATATAAATAAAAATCGCTGAAAATTGAGTTCTCGATCTTGTCAAAAATAAATTGATTTATTGATCTTGTCAAAAAGAAAAAAATTGAGTTCTCGATGGTTTTATTTACTTGAATTGAGAGATGAAGAGAACGTGTCAACGACTCAAGAATTGTAAAAACATATTTTATTAGTAAACTATATAATTCTTTATCTAATTATGGGAGTTTTGAAAAACACAATATATATTATTGCATACACGACATAGAAAAGATGAATTGCAGAAGTGTACGATGAAATATATAAGATCGTTTACTATTCAAGGTCGTAGAATACCAACTCAACTATATTTATTTACCTCCACTAAATCGACATCATGCGCACAATTTAAGATGTGAAGCATATACTTCCTCGTTACATCATTTGACATCTTTCTATTATTTACTAGCCTTTTGTGCACGCGATGCGTGCGATGATATTTTTAGACCTAATACTACTTAGTAGACAAACTGAAAATGCAAGTTAGTATTTAAGTTCACCTTCATTTTGTGAATAAGATTCTTCCATGTTCTTTTTATGTTGTTATTCATATTTTTGTGATTTTAAATAGTTTTTTGTTTCTCAAGTCTTATATGCGCATGTTCTTTTATAATCAATATGATGTTCTTTACTAAATGTCGTCATGTTCTTCTTTTTTTTTGGTTTTATTTATTTTTGTAATTTATAATAGTTTTTGATATGAATTTCAGTAATTTCTCTATGATCCCAAAATTGTAACCGAAAAGTATAATGCAATTTCAGTTTTTTTTTTCCTTGTCTAACTTCTAAATTCTGAATATTTAAGAATTTTCATCATTTTAATTTTTTCTCCTTTTCTAAATGTTCACACTTTGAGTTTCAATTATATTTGAAAGGAATTTTAAGTTTTTCATACCCCCATTTTGGTATTGAGATTCCTTTTGTAATTTAGAAAGGGAAGGGGGGCAAAATAGTCGGTTCAAAAGAGGACACCGTTGCTCCCCCTTCCCTTATGTAATAGAGATATATTAAATTTGATAATTTTTCTCTCACTATTACTTTCTTCGTTTCCAAATAGAGTTTCTATTTTTTTGGCACGAATATCAAGAAAAAATGATTAGTGGGACCTTAATTGTGTTAAATCAAAATTAGAAATTAAAGTTGGTACACTATTCATAAATTGTTTATTACTGCGACAGAATGTGAGTTACTTTATAAATTCATATTATTTATGAGAAACGAGTTGATAAAAAATGAAAGGTGAATAATATTTTAATTGGTGGACCATACCAAGTAAAGAAAAGGAAAATCTATTTGGAACAAACATAAATGGAAAAATGGGAACGTTACTCTATATAGGGACGGAGGAAGTAGATAAGAAAAACATAATCAAGTGGGATAACTTCGTCTCAACGCGAGGATTCTAAAAATACTATAATTTTTACTTATATACAATTAGAGATATTAACCGTTAACGCTACATGATAAAGCAGATGGCACAACTAATATAAGGAAGAAGTACATCATAAAAAATATCATAATGTGTACAACCTCGTTTGAACCATTCATGAGCTTAAGGTAGGAACTAATCAAATATATATAATATGTCAAACATATAAATCCATATATGCTATATAACCAAATTAATTTTCAGAATAACAGAAACAAGTCTTACTTGTCAAATGAAAATGTTTTCTTTACAGATAAAAGGAGGAACATATGTGGTTGTTATATGCCTTTTGCTTAGTGTTCTTATTATGCAACTGGTCGAAGGAAGGAGAGGAGGATCATTTGGTGCAAGAACGACGGCCGGAAGGGGAGGAGGATCTTCCCAAAGCTCTGCTATTTGTCATCCATCATTTAAATTGATGTCGTTTGGTGTGTCTTTGATTATTTATGTTATAATACGGTGGTAATGGAAAAAAAAGTCACTTGTAAGTCGTTACAAGACACTTTTTTGTTAATAATTTGTATATGTTGGACTGTTGGAGACTTGGAGTGACATGTATAATATCCCGTGTATGATTGTAATCTGCAAGTTTTCTTTATAAATACTAGCCTTTATATGCACGCGATGCGTGCGTTAATTTCAAAATTTGTTATTCTATTAGATACTCCATTCATACTTTATTTATGATTAAACTTAAATGTGAAAAATTCAACAGTTAGATGAATTTAGATATATTGATTCGCTAATGTAAAAAAAATAAAAAGGTTGTGAGTGATTGTTAACATTAATTTTTTGTGAATGAATATTGAGCAGAAAGAACAAAAATAATGAGTTGGTTTAACTGGATTAAAGAGTATCAAAGCTAGTGAATGTTCAGACTGTTCATGTGCACGTTATGTATGCCATCTTTTTTTATAAGGTATAATATTTTGTCCATTTAATTTTTGATTGAAGTATTTGATGCATATACTATTTTAAACTTGTTTTAAATGGCAAGTTGGAATGAGAATTTTTAAATGATTTGCTTTTGTAATTTTTTTCATTCCATTAATTAGATCATTAAGGGTATTTTAGTCACTCCAAAAGAGGACACCATACCTCCTCCCTTGGCTTATATAATAGAGATATGTGCATATTGCATGCTGAATTACTGACTTTTGTTTTAGAATATATAAGATCTTATAAAAGGCGATGTCATACACTACTAGACTATCACTTATTGCACCTAATAAGGATTAACCTACTCATGGTCAATGCATAATCTTAGTGATTTCTTTCTATATAGTTACAGCATAATTATAGTGATTTCTTTTTATATAGCTATAGTGTAAATATAGTATCTTGGTATTTTATTCTACTTATTTCTAGGATAGATTTCTTCTGTAATCTTTCTTTGCCTTTCTTGTAAACGTATTACTCAAGCTGTATTACTCAAGCTGTATTACTATATATTGTTGTGAATAATAAGTGAATACCAAGTCATTCAAACTATCATCTCTATTACATAAGGGAATGAGGGAGCAATGGTGTCCTCTTTTAAAACGCCTATTTTGCTCCCCTTCTCTTTCTAAATTACAATAGGAGTGTCAATCAAAACCGGCATTCAAAGAAAACTACCGAAAATAAATTTACAACACTCACTCACAAATCACTTAAGAGAAGAAACTTTACAATTCACCCATACAATTGAGAAAATCACTTAATAAAAATCACGCAAATCACTCAAATAATCAGGAATCTTTATTAAAACTTAAAATACATACAAACTAAAACTAGCTAATAACCTAGAACGCAATACGTAAAAAAAACATTTACAAAAATTTACTTACAAATCACTATTCTCAATTAATGGTCTGTCATGATAAAAAAAAAATAGAGGTGTATTTGTAGCGAAATCAAAATTTAGAATCTAGACAAGGAAAAAATTATTTACTTTTTTTTAGTGTTTCCTATATATAATGAAACTTTTACATATATTGGGACCTATTTTTTTCTATCATATAATAGCGATTAATTATCAAGGTAAAAAGATTTATGTAAAATTGTCATTCAAGAATTAAAGTACAACATATCTCTATTATATAAGGGAAGAGGGGAGCTATGGTGTCCCCGAATGAAGAGACTATGTTACCTCCTTCCTATTCTAAATTACAAATTCACTTACAAATCAAAGGGGGCTTCAAACAAAAATATCAAAAATATAATATCACTCACAAATTAACTAAAATCATAAAATTGCATAATTTACGTTATGCAAATCACTAAAATGAGGAAACTTTACAAAAAGTTAAAAATTCACTTACAAACTACAACCTATGCAAAAATTGACTTGAAATCAAAGTGTCTACTTTCTTTACACTTTATGAAGTACTGTACTTAATTCAAAAATCAACTAGAAAATTGTAATATTAGAAATCATAAATAAATTCATTAAAATTTCTATTTTGTTCATAGAATTTAACTTTGAAAAGTAAAAAGAAACAAAACAAAAAGAATGGTGACTTAAGTGATAGAAACTAAACCAATCAAATTTTGCAACTAAAAACAATTATATTTCATATATGTCTAATGTTCAAATTTTGACTTTTATGTCGAAGAAAATCAAGTTTCTGTTTCGAAAAAAATTCAAGCACGCATCGCGTGCAAAAAGTTCTAAATTACGCAATATTGCTGCCTATATGGTATCTTAAACTATCATATTCTATATGGTATCAGTCGTCTTCTGATCCTTTATCCTACCCACCCTCATCCCTTCTTCTCTCTCACTCCTATCCGTTGATCAATATTGCTGCGGTTTTGGGCGGAAACCGCAACAATATTGTCATTTTCTATTTTTTTTTTCTTTTTGCATGATAGATTGTTGCGTATAGGTAAAACCGCAGCAATATCACCGCAGCAATAAGCATTTATTCTACTAGTGATAGTATAGCTTTGGCATGGGATTTACGAGAAGAGAGAGATCGAGAGAAAGAATAAAAAGGACTCATGTGATGAAGAGAGAGATCGAGAGAAGTATCCAAATATAGTAATGTTTCATCTATTTTGAGACGGCCTAAATTAGTAAGTATTTTATTTATTTTAGAACGGAGGAAGTACCTAATTTTGACGACTTTTCTCTAGAGTCTTATGCAGCCGCTCTAGTGGCATCCCAAGCGTGTTCTTTGATTTAAATATTAGATTTTTAGACAACACTATATATTTTCTTGGTACGTTTTTTAATCACAATGATAAAGAAAGCATGAATTAATATTTTATGTCTTTGTGGAAAATTGCATTTAATTTGGTACCATCATACTTTGGACTTTTTCATTTGGTACCATAATTATTTTTTGGATTCTATATGGTACGACTAAAGTTTAGACTTCTCCTATACCTAACATTTCGCTAAATAAAATATTAATGTTGGGTTAAATAGGATTAGTAGTTTGCCTCGTTTGTGTCTTGTACATCGAGAATAGTTTTGTCAAGGTTTAAGAGTAATTTTGGCTCTTATGAGTCAAAAATTCAAAATTGAAGTCGGAATTGGAGAAAAGAAGACTACAACTTCGTTTTACATGTGAGGAAATACTTAATTGATTTTTTTTACTATATTGGACCTAAAATTTGCAATTTAAATTTGGTCGTTAAGCAAAAAAATGACTCCCAAAAATTTAATTAAGCAAAATTAAATAAACCCCTAACCTATCTAATCTCCAAATAAATTATTTTTTTAACATAATGTTACCTTAGAGACCAAGTCTAAACGATAGTAGTATCAAAAAGAAATAAAAAAAAAAGAAAAGGATGAGGAACTAGCTCATGTGGTTAAGCACTCTCCTCTGATCCTTGAGGTCAGGGGTTCGATCGTTAATTAACATTATGTTGGGGTATTTCCTTAGCATGCCTTGCATGTTTTACCAGCCAATGTGCTGGTATTCCTACAAGGCTAGTAGCCTTGGCAGGGGTTATCCCTTAAGCGGACTTAATTTTCCAATAAAAAAAAAAAAAAAAAGAAATCAAAAAAAAATTGGATATCAAAGAAAACTTCCAAAATACAGTGAAATTTCCCTCTTTTTGTTGATGGCCAGAATTAATAATTTTATATTAATATTGCATGATTGCAAATACTTACCCTCGAGGCCTCCACTACGTCAACACGCGGGCCAACTATTAAATGTAATGTGTACAACTTCTTTGAACCATTCATCATATGCCACATATCGGTCAATAACAGCTAATGAGTCACAATAATGAATAATCTAAAACATCCCAAAGTTCGTCAAAAGGAAGAGATCAATTATATTATTATGTTAAACGGTCAAACAAATACATCCATAAATGATAAAGTATGTGATATATATAACCTGTTCTATTTGAGGAATAACATACACATATTACTTGAAAACTAAAAATGTCGTGTTTTCAAAGAAAAGGAGCAACAGTTATGGTTTTCATCTGCATTTTTCTTAGTGTTCTTATTATGCAACTGGTTGAAGGAAGGAGAGGAGGTGGCTCGTCCGGTGCAAGGACGACGGCTATTTACCCTCGTGGAACAACTACAGCACATAGATCATCTGGCTCTTCTATTTATCATCCGTCATTTAAATTGGTTTCATTTGGTGTGTCTCTTATACTTTTTGTTATATCCTGGTAACTGGAGATGGTCATTTGTAAGCAGTTAAAAGACAATTTTTGTGTTCGTTGTTTGTATATTTCACATTTTTTTTTTTTGTGTTTGCACCCGGTTCACCCTTTGGGCTACATCCGGATCGAGGCCAAGTTCGGGGTGGTTAGGTTCCATTCCTCTCCCAAGGGTGTTGCGGGGATTCGAACACGAGTCCGTCCTACCAAAGCCAGTCCCATCACCACTGGGCCAACACTTACTTGGTTGTATATTTCACATATGTGAATACCACATGATTTATTTTACTTAGGTAGTTTCTGTAAATCGCATGTAGATTTCTTGTATACAATATAATTTTTGACTTTTGTTACAAAAGGAACAAGAAGAAATAAGGTGTGTAAATTGTGATGCTACACTATATTCGTAAATAGTATTGAATTTTTATTTAAGAGATACTCATCCCTTTATATATTGATACTTTTGTCAATGTATATCTTTAATTTGACTATTTATATATATGTAATTATATATTAGTAAAAATTCTATGTAATTTTAATAAAACCATGTCAAGATTCAGAAAAGAACAATAAGGAAAATAATAAGTATGATCAAGTTAGCTAGATTTAAGAGCATTATGTTTTATATTAATTGACTATTTTATTGTTTGATGATAAAAGAACAAATAAAAAACTTATAACTGGCTCGAGTTGTGCAGTTGAAATCTTGATCCGTAGTGAAGACTAATTTATCGAAATTTTAGCCTAAGTGATTGGTGAATCTTTTTTCTTAAGATAATTGTCATCAGGAAATAGAATTGTAAGGGGTATGATCTCCTTAATTAGTTCTTTACCGTTCACATAGTCCGCATTCACGATTGAAATAAGATAAGGTACAAGCTCAACATATAATTAATTATCCAATATTCTGATAGGCATCCTTGTCCTCCAAGTCCAATTGTCAAAATGTGGACTAGTAACTGCATACGTGTAGCCAAGACAATCCTCATTTTTTATTTTGACCAATCAAACCAATGAACAATTCAAGTACAACATACAAAATTGGGATATGATAAACATCTATCCTCACATGCATCTAAGAAAGTTTGTGTATATCCTAAATTGTGTTTGTATGTAAACAAATAGTGTTTTTTTTATAAAATATAACGACAAAATTAATGTCCATATACCCTTTATCTTCATACTATATTTAGTGATACGTATCCACGATTTCAAATTAGGAACACCGTAATTTTGGCGATATTATACTACACTCTATGTAAAATTTATGAAGCTAGAACATACCGTTATTAACTTCGTAATGCATAAATTTCAATCATTAAAGACTTCTAACATTACTATTTGCTACGCATCACCTATATGACTTTAAACTGAAGTTGCAATATTGGAACTACGAATCTGGTATTTTATGGCAGCCACATACCTTGCTGGATTTCACATCCAACATCCAAAAGTTGCAATCGTTATTACATCTTAATTATTAGAAAAACAATCAGCAAAATATCAAGGACGCCCAAATTAGAAATGCTTTATTTGGTGGGAAAGATTTGGATGGAAAAGAAAGCAAAGGTAAAAACAAACTCTCTCATGTTTGGTAAAAGAAAATAAGAGGGATTTGATTGGAAAGGAAAGGATGTCGAAGGAAAAAAATACTCTCATTGCTTTCTTTTCCTCCCAAAATCGGAGAAATTTGACATGAAAGAAAGCTAACAAGCTTTGTACCTATGTTTTCTTTATTTCCTTCCTTTCTTTTCCTTTACTAATGACAACCAAATATGTGATTTCTCTTAAATCCACTAATTATACCAAATATTGAAAACTACAACTACCTTCTTTTCTCTTCTTTTCCATTCTCTTCCCTTCCTTTACTAAAACAATTACCAAACAAAGTGAAAAGGATTTCACCGGTACAGGGGGACTAAACACTCAACATTAGGCATTAAAGCTCGGAGTCTACATTTTTTAATTTAAGCAAAACATCATTTTATAAATCTAAACTAAAATCAAAAATTTACATCATAACATATCATAGCCCAATTCTTTCAGTAGCTTTTCAACTTAAATTAACCCCCAAAAATAGAAATTCACTAATAATTCATTTTCACAATTACAATAAACCAACAATAATTCACCAATGAATCATATGCACGCATATACTATTTTTACTCTCGAGAGGTTCTCTCTCTTAAACCCTACACCAATTCTCTCTCTATATATTCTAAATACTATCTCCTCCTCTATCGGTAGTAATACCTTCAGCCCTATTTCCCATTTTTTTCCTCTAAATCTCGAAGTTTCTAATCAATGTGGTTCAGCTGAAACGGTTCTAATGTGTTTAAATTCTTCTATTTCCTTTGCTTAGATAGAGTTCTGGATAGCCACATGGTGGAACAGTCTCAATCCACTTCTAACTTTGTAGTATGGCATAGAAAACAAGGCCCAATACTAAGAACGCCCCTTGAGCAATTTAGTAACAATCCAATTGATGTTTCGCTCGTTTTGGTGGGTAAGTTTATCGACAAAAGAGAATTTACAGTTCAACACATTCAAGAATGGGTCGATACATGGGTTACACGAGGACGCATCAAGGTCACAAAAAGAGGACAAACTTTTTTTCTTCCATTGTAGAAATTCAAGACAAGTCCGATATCCTAGGACTATATGACACAATGAATTTTAGAGGGGCTTTGCTAATTCTCAAATCATGGAAACCTCTAGATTCTTTCAAGTCCTTCAATTTCTCTGAATCGGCTATGTGGATTAAATTAGAAGGAATACCGTTGCTGATCAATTCAAAATCTTTAGCCAATGTAATTTTTTCCCGAATAGGGAAAGTTTTACATTTTGATGAAGCCTCTGAAAGGCCTGGTATTAAAAAGTACTTTCGAGCTTTAGTATGGATTAAAACCAAAACACCACTAATCCCGGGGATGTACATTGAAGTCCAATTAGAAGGTAGACCATTATGAATCGACATCAGATATGAAGGAGTCTATGTTTTTTTGTAATGCTGTGGGAGGATAGGCCCCAAAAGCTCTTCATGTTCTCAAATCTCAATCATCGGAACATGCGAAATCTGGAACTGAAAACGCTATTTCAAAACATTTAATCCAGAAGCACCTATTATGTATGGAAACCCAAATGCATCCCTGTATTCAAACAAAATAATAGGTCTTCCTTATACTCCTGATTTCTTAACCACAGTAGTCAAATTAGATGAACCAAGAAGACCCCCGGAAATTAATTTATCAAGTAGCGACTCTGATAATGATGACGACGGAGAAGATGACAACCAAATGAGTGATGCACGCAGAGATGCAAAATGCTTCGCACAATGAAAGCTCACAATCTAAAAGATCCATCAGTAGTGCTAGTTCCAAAATCTGGCACATCTAAAAGGCCCAAACCCAACGGGAAGAGAAGGCAAAATTATGAGAAAGACGGGCCCAGTCAGCAAAACTTCCACGAGCGGGGTTTTCAATGTTTCTACTCCCATTCCAAAGCCAATACAAATAACAAGGGTAAAAGTGTCTTTTTAATTAATAAACCCTCCTTCAAGAAGACCAAGAAAAAAACTCGCAGGCTGCCTTTGTACAGTGATGAGATAGCATCTCTCCCATCAACTACAGAGAAGTTGGCGGTGAATTTTTCACATCCAGCTGGATTTTATCCCTCCAAAATCCCCTCTGAATTTAAAATCACATCTGGATCAAATACACCCCCCTGAAAAACCCCATTAGCAATAAAAACAAATTTCAATCAGTTTCTTTCCCTCTTTCGGATGAAAACTTCGTAAATAACAATTACTCATCATTTTTCCTATTTAAACCATCGCCAAATCACTCCTCGCCATGTGAAATTGCAGCTGTAAATATGCAATCTAATAACTCTTCACCTCACTCCTCCAACTCAATAACACAAACTCCTCTTTTACCTTTATCACCTTCTTATCCACAAAAAAATGATAATATCACTCCTCTTTTGGGTCCCCCTTTCGTTATCGAAGAGAACATGGAAAACCCACAAGTATTGGCGTTTAATGATCACGTCGAGAATGATGAATTACATAACTCATGGGAAAATTTATTAAGCCCTAGCAGTGTCTCTCCATACTTTAACTCAAAAGATGTCGTGTTCAGATGGACCCCTCCATTCGACTCTTTCCCTATAAATGATCAATTGGATTGGGGAAATATTCATAGCATATTTCATTCTAAAAACTCCACACTTTCCCCCCAAACACCTCTTCAAATACCAGGCTCACATTCCTCCCTCCAAACGGGTTCCTCAAGCTCCTATCATTCCGCAGTCGCAGGCATCCCGGCATCGGGTCATATGGGTCTTGTTAGATTGTCTATCTCAACGTATATATTTTTCATATTAACTTTTTATAATTTTTACTTATTGAGAATTAAAGAAATTAACGTTCGAAATCATGCATTGACAAGCGTGAAAACATGAAACGGTGCAACTATTTCCAAACAGATGAAGTATTAGTTTGTATAATCATGATAAGGTTAATTTATAATAAATAATTAACAAATGATAATGAAATAGAGGAAAATGATACAAGTTCACTGATAAATAAATGATATGAAAATAAGTTATGACGATATGGTACAAAAGGAGGTGACAAATAATAATAATAATAATAATAATAATAATAATAATAACAATAACAATAATAATAATAATAATAATACTAATAATAATAATAATAATAATAATAATAATAATAATAATAATAATAATATAGGAGAAAATGATGATTTGCTAAAAAATGACATAAAATGAGTTATAATGATATGGTACATAAGGAGTTAACAATTTATAATAAAATACAGGATGACATGAAACGACTCCAATATGACATAAGCCTGCTGAAAAATGCTATATAAGTCAGTTTTAATAACATGAAAGTGTTTTTGTATAAATGACATGAAAGAACTTTTTACACAAAGTAACATGCAATAGCTCAAAAATGATATGAAATACGCCTATAATGACACAAAAATGAGTAATAACGATATGAATTAGTCCACGTGTGTGAAATGTTGTTACACAATAAGTTATGGTCTAACATGTTGCGCCAAAGAGGCACTCCTAAAATCCTAATAATTACTACAAAGTATAAATAACCAATGGTGAGCTGTAAGTAGTGGCAGGTTATAAGAGGGGTTGGCAGGGCCTAGCCCCTCTTAGTTTTATAAAATAAAATAGTTGAACAGCAAAGCATTGTATAAGAGTGTGCTTGGCACAGTGGCGCGCGAAGCAACATTATTGCTCATAGTAGGTATGGTCTCATGTTCGATCTTGACTCAAGGCATGCTTATGCCTTTCATTTTTTTTCTCTCTTTTTCTAGTTCTCGTTCTTTTCCTTTTTCTTTTTTCCTGTTATCTTTGGCTTATTATTTTTCTAATTTTTGAGAAATATTTTCTATTTGTTGTAAGTATTTCTTTTTTTTTTTCTTTTTTTTCCTATATCTTTGGCTTATCATTTTCCTAATTTTTAGAAATCTTTTATTTATTGTTAGTATTTTCTTGTTTTTCTAATTTGCTCAATTAGTTAGAACTTTTTTTTCTCAAATTATTCCTAACAATCATAAACGATATATGTACCTTTTCTCAAAAAACAATTGCTCCATCCAAAAACGGGCTTCTCAAAAAATGAAAACCAAAACGAAAATAAACTAGCAAACATAAACGAATCCAAAAATTGAAAAATCTGATGTTCATTCTCGTAAAACAAACCCTAAATTGTAAATTATAAAAAAAAATTATATATACACATGCACACATGTTCACATATAAATCAAAATCATAAAATTGTAAACGAAAATGACAAACAAACCATCAAACTGAAAAAGAACTGATCGAGAAATTGAAAAACGAAAACCCAAGAACAAACATAAACAAATCAAACAATTGAAAAAACGAAAAAAAATGATATATGAAAACACAAATGAAAGAACAAACATAAACGAACCCGAATAATGTTAGGATTTCATAAATGAGGGTGGAGGTGAATTAACGGCACAAAGAGAGGAAAAGATCATAACCAATCTCGTCGGAAAGTTTTCAATCATCGGAGACATAATGGCGAATAGTAGAGGAGGAGGAGAGGGTCGAGTGGATGCGGAGGAGAGATGTGGGGGAACACACACATCTTTTATACCTAACAATGTTAGGATTTCTAAATTAATATTATCCATTAGATTAAAATCATTAACGGATGAGATTAGATCTTATCTCTTTTTTTTTCCTCTTTTATGTTTCAATACACAATTAATGGTTAGTTTTAATCCTTCTCAGATCAATGATTCTAATTCATGATCCATGATATTATTCTTTAGCCAATAGAAAAATAGAATAACCTAGCACATGGTCTGATGACCTAGCACATGGATTGATAATCTTATATTCTTATAAACTTAGTAGTTGTTGATAACACGTTTATATACTCATTCTTATGTGATATATTTGTGTGTTTTCATCATATTTTTCCCATATAATTAATCTCTTAGAGCTATTATTCTTTACTTTTCGATATTGCTCTCCTCGAGTGTATTTGTTTAGTTTTTGTAGGATTATGGCGATTATTAGAGTTGATTGGAATTTGCACGAAAGCTTGGATGATTGCGAAGCATTCAGATGGATTGATAGCTTTATCCTGTGATGATTTTGAAGATATATTGCGATATGGCTTTGGTAACCATTAATTACCTGCCTAAGAAGCTACAAAATAGACTTTTGATAGCAAGAGAACAAAAAAAACAGCATAAACCGCCACCCTTTGGCGGTCCTTTCAAGCTTACCGCAAGGCCATGGCGGTCTCCAATTTCAATATTACGTAATCTTAGTTTTAGAGTGTTTTAGGAGTCCAAATCCTAGTCAAACTCCTTGTATTTGGATAGATATAAATAGGTTTTGGATAGAATTTGAAGGGGATTTTTGGAGAGAGAAAATCACGTGAGATTGGTTTTCCTCTGGGACGCTTCTTCACGTTTTCATCACGTTTTCTCCATACTTTCTTCAAGTCTTTGTTTTCGACATTCAAGTTTGCAATTTCATCAATTAATTCAAGTATTATTTTCTCTTCTCTATTCTATTATTATTATTGTTAATCATGCTTTCTTTTAATATTTATTTTGTTTATTCAATCATCATGTGTGAGTAGTTTTCTATTCTAGGGTTAGGTTGAACCCTAACATGAATTGATGCTTGTTTAATTCCCAATTCCCAAACTTTGATTAATTTATGATTCATTTATTTTAGGGTTGGTTTTAATTATCAATTTATGACTAGAAATAGTATATTTGAATGTGATTATTTTTGCAACGAAAGTTGAATCTTAATCGAATCTAGAACCCTAATTTAAGATAAAGGAAATCATCACGAAAGTAGTTGATGGAATTTATTAGGATGTTAGGATGCTATGTCTAAAGTCCTATTTTGCATGACTCCATGAAAATAGGCATGATTGCATTGTTAGGGAAGCTATTGATTGATCGAAAGAAATCCTTAGTACTTATTAGGGCGCTCATCCTATGAGTTATCTATTAGTTAATTAAGGGAAAAGGGATATTTGTGGCATTAATTCGTGTTAGTGGGGATACTTAAACCTAGATGTCTTTAGTCTTTGATTCACTCTTGATAATTTCATTTGCTTTAGTTACTTAGATTAGTTCATCATCACTTATTTGGATTACTTGCTTAGTATTAATTAGAGTCAATTTAACTACTTTGAATCAGTCAGTCTCTTGGGATTCGATCCTTACTTGCCCGACTACATTAGTATGGAGGAATAGTTAGGTTATTTTTGTTAGGTACGCGATACGCCTTTCAGTTGTTGTCTTGGTTTAGTAATTTACAATCTTTAGTATTTAGTCAATTATTATTTTATTATAATTTAAAATGTTAATTATCTTTATTGAAATTATTATTGCTACTATTTAAATATAACAATCATTTGTTAATTAGCATAATATAACTATTATTATTACTATTATTATTAAATTAAAATTGTAAATTGAGTTTCTTAATTTTAATTAGACTCCTTATAGCATTACGTATATTATAAATCTATCACTTAATTAAGTAATAGTTTGATTATATTTATTTAAGTGAACTTATAGTGTAGCATTACATTGAATTAGCTTACCGACTTGCAATGATAAATTCATTGATCTCGTCCAATAACAACTTGTTTCAATTTCATTAGATGTTTTTAGTTTCAAAATGCATTTCACATAAAGACAATTAACTTAAATAATCTTATAACTTATATTGATACATTCATTAATCTTAGCTAATAAATATTTTTTCAATTCAAATTAGATGATTTGAGTTTTGTAATAAATTTAACTTAAATAATCTTATATTAGGATATAATGTCTTATCAATATTAGTTACCGAGTTATTATAAGTCTAAGGGAGTAACTGATTAAGTGTTAAGTTACCATGTGGTTGTTAATAAGATATTATCTAGTGAGTACTTGTTAATCTATTTTGCTATTTACTTATGGTTGTTACTTGTGAACAATTAACTTATTGATTTTAATTTTTAATAAGTTAGGGTTAGCTTTTATAGGGGGAGAATGATTTGGGGGTATTAGTTTTTCAACCATTGGATTAGATCTAATGGCTTAGGTTATATCTGGGTATAGATTGAATGGTGCAAAAGCTGGATTCTATTGTTATTGCATCAACGATCAAGATTAAAGGTTTAGATTATATAAATGGTTCAGATTGCGAACCCTAATTATAATCACATAGACCTCATATGAATCGTAGTTGTAAACATATGATTGTCATTTGTTATAATATTATAATATATCAAGAGTCGTTGTACTAATTTATAATCAATATTGTATTAGACTGGTTTTACCATTATTTTGATACCAATGTACTACTAAAATGATTAAACTTATTGATAAAATAGTTTGTTTATACTTTATCATATATTGTCACAACATAATACACATATATCGCGTTATGTTTGTTATTGTTATTGTTATTGCTATTGTTAGCATTGTTGCTACTATGACTATTAGTACTTGTATTATTATTGTTATTGTTAGTATTCATGGTCTTATTTGTATTAATAGCATTGTTATTATTATTATTATTATTATTATTATTATTATTATTATTGTTGTTGTTGTTGTTGTTGTTGTTGTTGTTGTTGTTGTTGTTGTTGTTGTTGTTGTTGTTGTTGTTGTTGTTGTTGTTGTTGTTGTTGTTGTTGTTGTTGTTGTTGTTGTTTTTATTTTCATCACCGTTATTTACAAACTTACATATCAATCATAATGCTTATAATAATAAAGTCATTTATATAAACCTTGGAATCGATCGGCTACTCATTATATTATCATTGGTTATAATATATAATATTAGAACATATGAAGAGTCGTACTCCTTTACTCATTAGAGTTGTTTAACGTAGTTGATTAGTCGAAATAAGAGTTGATTAAGATAATACACTAAATATCACAGTAAACAATATAGTGTTTTTATTAGTTTTTCGTTATCATCCATATATTTATCGCACACACACACATATGTATATATATGTCGATCTTAATACTTTTAATAATATGATTCGTTTATAAAATCCATAACGAAATCAAAAGTACTCGAATAAGAGTTAACTGAAGTTGAATTGATGTTCAGTAGCAAATGGACTCGACACTTCATAATGATCGAACTAAATAAGGTCATTAGTGATTCAACCTGGGTACACTTGACTCTAGCTAAGCATACATGAAACCCAAATACGACAAGCGCAAACCCGATCAAAAATGTTCACGAATGATCATATCCAGGAATGGATCGACATGTAAATGGAACGCTCGAACCTGTATGGCACCCCGACAATCCCGTGATTCAAATGTGATCAACCCAGTTCAAAAAAAATCTGACCAATCACGACCTGGGGCACTAACTGTGAGAACTCTGACCTGATTCGTCGTGAGTATACCCAGGACCTATTTCAGAACCTGTTTTGACACCACTACTTATCTCTAGAGGGCGATTAGGCGGGAACTTTTATATCAAACTTGTTGGGCATATAATCAATATGGGGCTCAAGGTGTGTGTATGGTGTGGAGATGACGTTGCGTGGAAGAAATTGCGTCAAAGTTGCTGTCGTAGACCTCGCCCAATCGGGCCGGAGACGAAGATACAACAGGGTCGAAGCAGGAGCTCCCGATCACATCGGGCAGGGTCACCCGATCAGGCGTGTTCACGAACTACAACCGGGTGACCCCCGCCCGATCGGGCCTGAGACTAAAATATGTTTGGTGAATTGGTCGCCAGATCGGGCAGTGGTTAATTTGACGCGGAAACGCTTTTTCCCGAGTTAGGTTATAAATAGATTTAACCTAGTGCGTGTATAAGTATATTATTCATCATTATTCTCATATTCAAGAGAGAAAAATCTAGAGAGATACCTTGTAGAGCTTTTGTAATCTTATCTTGAACATTCATCGATTCCTAGTGCATATTTGTGGCTCTTCTCCCAATTATTGAGTTTCCACGTTAAAAAGCTCTCTTGTGTCTTTTATTGCTTTTGTTATTTCGTTGTTCTATTATTGTTTGATATTACATGCTAGATTGATATTCAATAGAAATTACAAAGTGGTATCAAGAGTCAGGTTGAATTATTGTCTAGATCTAGAAATGATTAACAATGGAGGGTACGAAGATCATAATTGAGAATTTTAATGGCACATATTTTTGGTGTTGGAAGATGTAAATCGAAGACTTCCTATATCAGTTGAATTTGTATCAACCCTTGTCTAAGACGAAGCCGGATGACAATGAAGAGACAAAGTGGAAGGTACTCGATAGGCAAGTACTAGCGGTGGTGTGATTGACATTGGCTCGGACTGTGGCCTTCAATGTTAAGGATGTTTAAACAACTACGGGATTGATCAAAGCCCTATCATATATGTATGAAAAGTATCTGATGTGCCATTTATTTGATTTAGTGATGAATAATGGTAGTTTTGCTGCTGAACATATTAATGAATTCAATTAATAATAAGCCAGTTATCTTCGGTTAATATTTTCTTTGAAGATGAAGTGAAAGCCCTAATTTTGTTGTCCTCCTTACTTGTTGCTTGGAAAAATGTAGTAATTGATGTTAGTAATTCTTCTAGTGAAGAAAAATTAGTTTATGATGTTGTCCGTGATCTGAGTTTGAGTAAGAGTATTCGAAGGAAGGAGAGTGTAGAATCATCTAGAGCATACAATGCTGAGGGTAGAGGGAGAGAAAAACAAAAGGGAAAAGGGAAGAACTTTCAGCGAAGATCAAAGTCAAGGGGTCAGAGTAAGTCAAAAGGCATGGTTAGTATTACCTGTTGAAATTCTGATGAGAAGGGTCATCCAAAGACAAAGTGTCTACATCCCAAGAAGAAGGGTGGGATGTCTGACTGTTATTTTACTAGGAACAATACAAGAAGGGGGTGAATTCTATGTGTGAGAAATAAACGCAACTTTTCGCAGAATTATAAAACAATGAAAGGAACAAGAGAAAGACACAAGAGATTTTACAAGGAAAAACTTCTTGGGCCCAACAAGAAGAATCAACCTTGACCACTAGGGATTTTAAACTCAACTCTTTCACTATAATAGGCCAAAACACCTTTGTTACAAACCTATTATCTCTCGAGCCACTCCTTGAGTTCCTCTATATACTCAAGTCCCAACAACAGTTCCCTCCAACTGTTGTTCCTCTCGAACTTCACTCGAAGTTCCTTTCTCTTTCTTTGCTTCACTAGTACAGAAAAGGTAATTTGTGTCGGATGTGAGGCGCCTATTTGCGTCGGACTTCGGTGCGACGCCAAAGCCCTCGACGCAAATGACTCATAAACGATCTGCGTCGTATGCGAAACGACGCAAATGGTTCACCTATTTGCGTCGCACATGTATACGGTGCGACGCAAGTGGATCTTGCCAGCCCAAATCACCAAGCTCAAAGGGTAATTTGCGTCGCACATCGCCTAGGGTGCGACGCAGATGAGTAATTTGCGTCGCGCCTTGGGCCACGTGCGACGCAAATTGCAATTTTTAAAAAAAAAAAATTTTTTTTTAAAAAAAACTAACAAATGCAGGAAATTCTACACAAATTCCATCATGAATCAGCAATAACGAATGCAGTAATTGAAAAGGAAATGAATACTGTACAAAAAAAAACTAATAACAATACAAACTTGAAAATCAACAGCCTCAAGATTTGGACAATGAATGTGTAGAGATAGAGGATTGAAAATCAAACAAAACTAAAAACAATACTGTACAAAAATTCGACCAGATCTGGAAAAATAAAAACGAAAATGCTTCGAATTTTAGAACATTATATTACAATAATTCATAAAAACAAATCTATCAATAATAGTAAAAAATGTTGGAGCTTCCTTCACATCTTGACCTTCCTTCTCGTTGTTATACTTCGAACACATCTGGAATTCACGAAAATTAAAAAAACGAAGATCTTCAAACAAGATCTGAAAAAATGACAAATTGCGAAAAATTAAAACAGGCGAATAACAAGAAAAAAAAAAGTTACCTGGAGATTTGAGGATGAAAAAACGAGTTCTTCGAAAAATTCACGGAAATGAAAAAGCGTCGGTCTTCAAACAAGATCTGAATTCTGAAAAAAATGACAAATTACGAAAAATTAAAACAGGCGAAAAAAAACAAGAAAAAGAAAAAGAAAAAAAATAAGTTACTGTGCAATTGCTAAATTCTCAGCTGCTTCTGGTCTGCACATCAGTTCTGAAAAAAGTAACATTTACTTAGCTGGGGTAAACAATGAGGAGGCTGCTAAATTAATTGAAGTTAGCAATATGCAAGCTGGTACCTTACCTTTCAAGTACCTGGGGATTACATTGAGCACAAAAAAGCTCACTTATTCTCAATGCAAGCCACTGGTTGAAAGAATCACAAATAGAGCACAAGGGTGGATTGCTAACCTTCTGTCCTATGCTGGGCGCCTTCAATTGGTAAGGAGTATCCTAAGTAGCATGCAGAACTATTGGGGTCATATATTCCCTTTACCAAAGAAGGTAATCAAGGAGGTGGAAGGAATTTGCAGAAGGTTTTTATGGACTGGCAACACCATGGATTCTAAGAAAGCTCCTATAGCCTGGAGCAAATTCTATGAACCTAAAACCTGTGGTGGATGGAACCTGGTAAACATGACTCTTTGTAATAAAGCTGCAATGCTTAAGCTATTGTGGGCTATTGCTTATAAGTCTGATAGATTGTGGGTGAAGTGGGTTCATGAATATTATATTAAAAGGCTTACCTACAACACAGTGAGTATTACTTCTAATACTTCCTGGTTACTTCGAAAAATTATTGATACCAGAGAGACTTTGCAGCTGCTGGGAGGTTGGAATGAGGTGTGTAAAGCTGGCAAATTCAGTATTAAGCAAGCTTATAAGCTCCTTCAAGGTTGACAGCAGCATGTGCCCTGGAAGAGGCTTATTTGCAACAATCATGCTTCTCCAAAGAGCAAGTTTATTGTCTGGTTAGCAATTCAAAATAGATTGGCCACCACAGATAGGCTCATCAAATGGAATGTTCCTTGCAGAGCTATTTGTTGTCTTTGTGACAGAGAAGAGGAAAGTGTACAACACTTGTTCTTTGGGTGTGATTATTCTGCCAGTATTTGGAGAAAAGTGTGTCAGATCATTGGTGTTTCAAGCTCAGGAAGCACTTTTGAGCAGGAGTGTGTCATAGCTATTGCAAAAGCAAGGGGAAGTACCAGAAAAGCCAAGATTTACACAATGTGCTTCAGTGAAACCATCTATGCTGTGTGGGGTCAAAGAAATAACAAAACGTTCAATGGCAAGTGCCTAGATTGTATTCAGGTGGTTAAAGAAATTATTTTTAGGGTAGCTTGCTTATGTAAAGAAGAATATAGACATTTGTTAGTCTATTAACTTTCCTTTTGCTATGGAGCTGTAGTTTTTGTGCTTGGGTGCTTCTCAGGTAGAGCATGTTCTACTGAGTTGCTCTCATTGTGTTTTGGTTGTACATTTACCATATTTTTTTGGTAGTCAATAACAACTTTGAATTGCCAAAAAAAAAAAAAAAAAAATAAGTTACCTGAAGATTCGTTCGTTCGCTGAAGATTCTTTCGTTGTTCGAAGTGTTGTTGCTGTTGTTGGTGTAGTCGACGTTGTTCGAAGTGTTGTTGGTGTCGTCGACGCTGAAGATCGCTCACTGAAGATCCTCAACCACTCAAATGCGTCTACTAGGCCATGAAACATAAAGCTGGAGTTGTTCGTTGTTCTGTTTGTTCATTCGCCGGAGAGAGTTTGAGGGTGAGAAAGGGAGAGTTTGAGGGTGAGAAAGGGAGAGTTTGAGTGTGAGAGAGAGAGAGACGCGAGAGGGAGAGAGAGAGACGCGAGAGGGTGAGAGAGAGTGGCTGGAGTTTTTTTAGGGTTTGAGGGAGAGAGAGACGCGAGAGGATGAGAGAGAGTGGCTGGAGTCTTTTTAGGGTTTGGGAAAATTAAAAGGAGAAGGAGAGGCTCTATAATTGAGTTGGGTGGGCTGATGTGCGTCGGATGGGCCAAGGGGTTCGACGCACATTAGCCTTTTGCAACGCATCTTTATATTGTGCGACGCATATTCTGCGCACTGCTGGAGAGATTTTTGTGATTTGCGTCGCACAGCTCCCACTACTAGAAAAAGAGTGTTTTCTCAACGCTTTTCCTCAATATTCTAGACGGAAAAATGCGTTGAGAAATTGATTCTCAACGCTTTGTAAAAGCGTCGAGATTTTAGGCGTGGAGAATTCTCGACGCTTTCCTGCGTTGAGATTCTCAACGCAGAGATGCGTCAAGTATGACTTGTGACGCTTTTTTGTGTTGAGTTTCTCAACGCTTTTCTGCGTCTTGAAATATGCGTGACGTTGTTTTGTGTTGGGCTTCTCAACGCTTTTATGCGTCGCACAATATGCTCTAGACACATTTCAGCGTCAAGATTATTTTACCTCCACAAATAAATTTTTAGAGCCAAAAGAACTCTTAACACGAAAAAGTGTCGAGATTTTAGCCTAGAAAAAACATCTAATAATAATAGTCATTATTTAATTGGATATGGATCAAATATAATATATTATAAGCGATTTTACAATAAAAAATACTTAAGTAGAAATGACCAATAATATATATATATATATATATAATAATAATAATAATAATAATAATAATATTAATATCTGTCTTAATTCACTAATGATTAAATACACACTAAAATATTCTGTTCGGTCACAAATAAGTCAATTAGACAATGTCTACTATCAACTTCTTAAAACCTTACAAAAAAAACAGAACAAAAGAAATATATCTTTTACAAGGCCTTTCCAAATCATTAATAGCTTTACGAGTTGTACTAATTTAATAATGGATCCTTGGCTTCTTTTCCTTCACCATCATCTTGATCCTTGAAAAAAAAAACAAAGAATGACATAAGTAATTAATGTGATATATTATAGTGATGGTCAATTATAAAAGATGTTAAAAAGTTAATTAATGACAAAAGAAAAGAATAGGTAACTAGTTCCTAGAAATCGCACCAAGATAATCCCACCTTTCCGAATTGGTTGGTTGAACTCATTAAACTGCACATGGTACCTAATACCACGACTATGCCAAACGCCTATAGAACCGCTCATCAACTGAAGTTCACCCTTAGAATCTGCCAAAGAAAATATGAAACCATGAAAAAGTGTTGAAACTAGAAATATAAATAATAGACGAAGTAATGATTTAAGGACATTCTGTTAGATCCTGATGTACTTTGACATGTGGACTCAGCCTCACCCCTGTAGGAAATGTCTCACTATGACAATAGTAAGTCACATATACCAACCTTCAAAAAGCTCATAGCAATTTGTCAAATTCTCAAATGAGATAGTCTCAGCATGAGACAGTTTCACTTTTAATCTTATAGGTGCCACTTTCTGCTTATGCTACTTTTCAGGTGACTAATTAAGCTTATATAGTAAGGTATGGCCGTTTCTTTGTAGGCTAAGTAGTATAACTAACATCTCACTAAAAGCAGCTTGGTGGGAATGACGTGAAGAAACTGAGAATCAGAAATGATTCATTATCATGAGAAGAAATCCAGAGAGAATTGTAATAGAGAGAAGAAAGAAAAATATTATTGATTGTAAAACTGAACTAACATAATACAGAAACTGCTTCAAAAACTGCATACTTTCCGCTGGTTGAATCTCCTAAAAACTGCATACTTTCCGTCCTTGAAGTATCTTATGTTGGTTAATTTGTCACAACTAAAAGGGTGGTCAAAGATGCAAAAGCGTGATGTTAAACGGCGACAAGTTATCATGAGAAACACGGATATGTACCACAGCAGATTTTGAAGTGCCGACTTGAAGTCAAAGTAAGTGGCTGCCCAAAGCTGATGTCGATGCCTCTGCTCCCAAGCCTTGAGACAATCGAGGCAGTTAACATTCACGAAAAGCTGCTCAAACATCTCTTAGCTTGAATGCCCATGAATCGGCAGAATCATCGTCAGATTCATCCGCATCTCCTACACTCAAAGAGCTACATATCAACTCTGTTCATAAACTAGAGTCTTTCTCAATCACTATATCTTGCTTGCTTACAAGTTCTAACTATAAGAGAGTGTAAAGAATTAACCAGTTTGCTGGTTGAATCTCCTAACTCTCTCAAACGACTTAAAATTCGAGCTTGCCCCAGTTTAAAAGATATATTGGGTGCATTGCACAATCTCAATGTCCTCGAAGAACTGAAAGTTGAGAGCTTTGAAAATTTAAGTTGGGGGGATAAGATAGAGGACGCTGATGGAAGTGGTTATGACAGTGAAAGAGCTGCTTGGCAAGGCCTCAAGAGTCTTCTGTCTTTCACACTGACAAACATCTCTAAGCCCGAACCTCTGCCACACGGCCTGAGTTACGTAAGAACACATAAAGAGAACATCAATAGCAAGGAGGTGTCATCCATATAGACATGACGAGCTAGGGTCAATCTTGCAACTACAAGTCACCCAAAACCAAAAAAAAAAGGAACTCCAGAAAAAGTCTAGCTCAGAATCTTCAGAATCATGCATGTCACACTCACGTCTTTACAAATTACAAAATCAAGGGAATGGCAACTGATTATTGTAGAGTAACTAGAGTTTGACTTATATGTGACTTTAGTATTCATGATTCACCCTCGTGTCATCCCATAGAAACAGAGCTATGTATATATCTTTATTTGTAAATTGATTTGACAGATAGGTTCCACTTTTTAAGAGTTTGATTTCTGGTGAAAGATAAACAGGTGAACTAAAGTAAATTTTATAATTTTTGAGTTGAACAAATTATCTTTTTGGTCATGAATAATCTTATAAACAAACCCAAAAGAGATGAATTTTCACCTTTGAACTTGTTGTGCGTATTACCCCTGCCAGTTTAACCAGTATCTTCACTGTTGTAGACCTAGAAATGTTGAGCCTCTAAGGACCCCAACCATCCTACTCCGCTAAACGTACATAATGGGCTGGTCTGCTTATAGATTGTGCATTTCCTTATATATTGACATCCAGGAGTACTATAGGAAGTATAACTGTATTGATCGATAAGAAACAATTTTTGTTGCTTTCTTGATTAACCATCATAGCTCCGAAAATAGCTATAAATATTTTAACTCTTGTTCACAGAATTCATCACTTTCTGATGGAGCATACAGACAAGCTATAAATGTAAAAGTCTGTCATTCATCTACAAAACTTATTTAGAGATATCAATATCAATGAGGATATGTGTAGCAACAAATAGTTTCTGATCCTGCAAACCCTATCCAGTTCACATTCTGAAAATGAGTTGCCTCCTTGAAAAGCCCCTTCAATCAGACCAAGTTTCTCGTATCTCTGATGGAGCATGCATGTTGGGCACTGAGTAGTGCCCCATTTGAAAGCCCTGATCACTCGATAATAACCAGGTCAAACCCAACTACTTTATTGATGGGTTGGGATCTACGTACCCAGACCATCCCATTATGTACGCTCATCGGAGTAGGATGGTTAGGGTCCTTAGAGGCTCAACATTTCTAGGTCTACAACAGTGAAGATACTGGTTAAACTGGCAGGGGTAATACGCACAGCAAGTTAAGATGGGCTATTTTTGATTCTTAATTTTGTTGTTTAACTAAACCACCTTTATCAATCAATTCATGAGACCACATCATGTTAGACCACATCATCCCTAACTTACTGAGCAGCAAACAAGGGCCACAAACTAGTTTATATTTATATAAAGAACTATGAACAACTATAAACCAAACAAAAAACAAGGGTCCCCCTAGAAATAGGAAAACAGATTAAAAACTAAAAAAATAAAGGTTCAGTTTGACAAAAAGTTTTTACTCGGCAAACAACCTTGACAAACTATCAATACCTTCCTGAGTATCTAAGGTATCAGTGGCAGAACCTTGACAAAACTATCAATACCTTCTATCAAATTATTTTTGACAAATTATTCTTGACAATAGAAAAACTTGAATTTAGAGCAGAATCTTGACAGCAAAGGAAACAACCTCAAATGTTTCTATGAAACAAAATAGCAAAGGAAACTCAAATTTTTTTTCTATCGATAGTTTTGTTTCCTTTGCTGCTCTGAATAATATGGTTAGTAAGATGCTGCTTGTTACTCAAAGGTTCTGCTCTGAATTTAGTCATTTAAGTGGATCAAAGACTGCAATAACACTTCAAATAATTATTGTTGCTGTAACAACTAACCTGTCGATTTAGGTCTCTAGCCTTATCAGCGTAGATCCGCGATTCAGATGTTAAGCGACTGGACACTTGGCTGACCTCGTTCTATGATAAAGCTTATAGATGTTTGCTTAAAGTTCTTGTCTAGAGAATTGCTTTCACACATATCAAAAGTTTCTGTAGGCCAGACAGGCCAAATGTTCTTAGTAACTTTGGCTTGGACTTTGAGGCTGGAGTGCTTCATAACCTTCACAGTCCCTGTGTCAGCAGGAGTAATATGAATATTGTTGCTGTCTTTTATTTCGTCAATCTCAAAGTGCTACATATTGCTATTTTTTCGCAGGGAATCGTCACAGCTCCATTGTTATTTGCTATAGAACAATTTCCTCAATTAAGTGAAGTTGTGCAGCGAGGCTTCGACAATCCTGCAGATATAGATATTTATGATGCATGATCTAATTTGACTTTGATTAGAATTGAACTAGGATACATCAGTTCACAAAGAAAGGCACAAATAGACACTAATTTTAATTCATGTATAACATGTACACATCTATGATTTTATATAGTGCAGTATTCTTCCTATCTGGCTACTTACATAAGAACATCTGTTTTATTTTTTTAGGAGTACATAGTAATCAACATTTTTCAGTCAAATTTTGTTAAAAGAAGACAAATGTGCCCTAGTTTTTAAAACTGCAAGAATAACTAAAAAAAATTACCACTCACTGTAGCCTAGGGCTCAGTTACAAAGTATGACAATAATAGAACAGAACCATCAGCTCTGACATAACAAGTTTCTAATTATGTTTGCCTATATGTGCCTCTGGAGAAGATCTCAGGTATGGATTATATTCCAATTATCAGAATTTATACAGAGATAGTTCATCTAATGTCATAAATTTTGAGCAAAATACAACATTTATCTGCACCTAAATTAATTCTTGTATTTGGACTTCATACATATTAACAATCACAAACAATTATCCTCTGCCACCCTTCCCCTCTTCGGTAAGATACCCAAGAAACTGACTTAAGTACCCACAAACCTAAGGAATTTGAAAAGTAGTGCAAATACAACCTAGAAAACAAAAAATAACATAAATTCACAAAAAGCCCATTGAATTTCAACAAAATTCCCAAGAATTTCACTTAGGTGTTGCGTGGACAAAAGAAGATATGGGAATTAACGAATTTACGACTTCGTCGGAACTAATTGAATGAGAGTTGGGATTAATTTGGAACTTTTTTCGTTTCATAAACAACATAATATGAAGAATTTGATCAAAAGCACTGACCTTGAGTAATTTGCAGAAGAATCAACCGAGTATGGAGTTTGCATCACCCATATTTAGCAGCTTGTGTTTCAGAATTTGTGTCACCTATAATTTGCATTAATTTGCTCAAAAAGCATTAATTGATATGAATTTGAAGAATTATCTCAAAAAACATTAACCTTGAATATGAAGAATTTGCTCAAAAAGCATTACCATTGAATTATCTCACCCGCATTTAGCAAATTGGAGCACGATGAAAGCTCTCGTCAGATTACGGTTGAGAAATTGATGCTGCAATACACTCCGTCCCTCACACTCGAGTATTCCACTACTTAGGTGGTTACCGCCTAATACGCGGTTAATTAAGAAACATAATCTTTCATAAAAAAATTGAAAGTAGCGCCGTTTGTTGACATGTGTTTGGGACGTGAAATTCTCGACGCTTTTTTGTGTTGAGAATTACTGCAACACAGAAATGTGTTGAGAAAATACGTGAGGTGTTAATTGTATTTAACACTTAACTAAAGTGTTAAGACAATTGTGTTGAAAAAGTACTCTATTTCTAGTAGTGTCCCTACATGCGACGCAAATCCTAACTGTGCGTCGTTTCCGTGTCTGTGCGACGCAAATCATGGGACGCAAATCGTCCTTTTTCTACTAGTGCTTCACTCAAAGCCTCACACTTTACTGGATTCACTCAAACCCTTTCCCCAAACTCAAACAATAAGAGTTCTTCTCAACTCTTTTCTCAACTCGAAATACAAAATACTAGAATGATAGAAAGTACTAATGAAATAATGAACTCCTATGGCAATGAAACTTGGAACTTGGAACTTGGAACTTTGACCTTTGGTGGTACTGACTCAATAAAAGTGATACTCAAATTAATTCCTTTGTAGATTAATTATCACTTTGTCAGACACACTTTGGTGTGACTACTAAAAGTCAGACACACATTGAACTCAGTTAAGTGCTTGTCTTAAATAGCACTAAGTTTAACTAACATGGTTTAGATCATGTGTTAGTGGGTAAAAACATTTTCCCATGATGTTCCATAACCAGAGGAACACATTTCTTTTGATACCCATGATCTCCATGATCTGCGTTAAACATGTGTTATGGAAATTCTACTTCTTCCTTAATTATAGCAACCACTTATGTAGTAAACAAAAAATCTGATTTAATTAAAAAGTATTTTAATTAATAAAACCAAAATTAAATCCTTTTATCAAAATAATATCTTTTAAAATATTTTCTCTAAAAACCGAAAAGATTTTATTTTCAATAAAGATAAAATCTTTCCTTTAAAAACATTTTCCTTAAAATCAGATTTTTAACAAACACAAAACAGTTTCCTAAATTTTAGCCTTTAACAATTCAACTAACACATTATCACTGTTAAACCATATAATACTTGTCTAGTTTCTTTAATTTCGTTAGTTCCTTAACAGTGTCAGTTCATCAGTTCCTTACAAAGGAATTGATAAACACTATCTTATAATTTTAGTCACTTCATCGTTTTAGACACATGTTTCCTATTCTAGTTCCACCAAAATAGTTCCATAGGAACAGTTTATTTATTCACAGGAACAACTTCATAGTTCCAATTCATTACCTTATGAAGATCTTTGTTTCTTACATAAGACACCTAAATACACCCTTATGTAAAAAATCTCTTCTTCTCTTGGAGTCCCAACACAGGAACTTCATTCTTCTCTTGGAGTTCCAACTCAAGAACTTCACTTATTATCTTTATAAAGCACCATTTTTAATTCATGAACCTTGCACACATAAAACTTATAAACCTTGTTAGTTATTACTTTAGTTTGTCATCATCAAAACCATATTGGCTCAACACTGACCATAATGACAAAGAGGAAGATAGTGATAACTCATCGATTTCTTCTGCATTGAATGAGATTGAGAAAGCTTTGGTGCTAAGTGTTGATAGTCCCATAGAGTCGTGGATCCTAGCGGGGGCATCGTTTCACTCTTCACCAATGAAGAAGTTGTTTCATGACTTCAAAGCAAAGAAGTTGGGAAAGGTCTATCTTTCTGATGATAAGACCTTGGATATCATGGGGAAGGGAGATGTGGTGGTCAGGATTGCGAACGGGGGGGACTTTAAAACTGCAAGATATTATGTACATTACACGCCTAGCAAAGAATTTGATTTTTATGAGTCAATTGGACTCGTGTGGCTACAAGACTGTGTTTGTTGAGGGGAAAAGGAAATTTTTTAAAGGTTCCATGATCTTGGCTAGAGGTACTAAGATGGGAAATCGGGAACTCTATAAACTATTACAGGGTGTGTAGACATGGTTGTTGTAGCTACAGTGGATGAGACTAAGTTATGGCATACTACACTTGGTCACATGAGTGAGAAAGGGATGAAGATTTTAGCTTCAAGTGGCAAGTTGTTAGGGTTGCAATCAGTTGACATCGAATTTTGTGAGAGTTGTATTTATGGTAAGGAGAAAAAGGTGACTTTCACAAAAGACAAGAAAGAGTTGTAAACTGAGAAGCTAGAGTTGGTGCCCACTTTTAATTTGTGGAGGCCTTCCCCAGTTAGATCCCTTGGAGGCTCACGTTACTTTGTTACTTTCATTAATGACTACAACAGGAAGGTATAGGTCTATTTCATGAAGAGGAAATCTAAGCATCATGAGATCTTCAAGAAGTGGAAAGTTGAGGTAGAGAATCAGACTGAAAAGAAAATTAAATGCATTAAGTCTGATAATGGAGGTGAGTATGAATTGGCAAAGTACACAAAACTCTATGAGGAGAATGACATCATTCTGGAGAGGGTTGTTCCCGGAAAACCTCAACGGAATGGAGTCGCAGAGAGGATGAACAGGATACTGACTGAGAAGGCTAAAAGTGTGAGCTTGCATGCAGGGCTACCGAAAATATTCTGGGCAAATTCAGTTAGTCCAACAGCTTACTTGATCAACAGGGGACCATCAGTTTCATTGAAGTTCAAGCTACTAGGGGAAGTTTGGAGTGGGAAGGAGGTAAATCTTTCTTTTCTGAAATTATATGGTTGTGTTCCTTATGTTCAATATTAGAAACGCGACAAGTTAGACACAAAGATCGTTAAATGTTATATTATTGGGTATGGTTCTGAGAAGTATGGTATCGATGTTGGGAACCTAAAAGTAAGAAAATTTTGAGACATTGTGGTTACTTTTGATGAGGTTGTTGTATAAGGATGTTTGTGGTGATAGATCTGAGATTACTGAGCTAGTGGGAGTTCAGGAGAAGGAGTTTGTGCAGACTGAAGGCGTTGATGCAAGAGATGTCATTGTTCCATAACGGGTTGAGAAACATAGAGATGAAGTTCACACTCCTACAGGGTCTGATTAAGATGAGTCAGATAACTCACAACAAGGTAATTCAAATGGTGTTGTTGTCACGCCACCAAGGGGATCCGGGTTCTTGTACATGGTGAATAGTCTCTCAAATTGACTTGACAAAATCCGCAAGGGTTTCTAGAACACCTAATCGATATTTTCCTTTTATGTTTTATTTGCTACTAAATGATGTAGGTGAACCAAAATCATATAAAGAAGCAATACATTTGACTCGTCCAAGTGGGAGCTAGCCATGAAAGATGAGTAGTGCCTGGAAAAGAATCAAACACGGGAGTTGTCTGCATTACCTGAAGGTATTTGAGCACTTAGCGACAACTGGATCTTCAAATTGAAGAAAGAGCCTGATGAAAGTGTCATGTATAAAGCGAGATTAGTAGTAAACGGGTTCCTACAATAGGAAGGCATTGACTATAATGAGATATTTGCTCCCGTTGTGAAGTTGACTACTATACGTATCGTGTTGGCTATTATTGCTGCTGAAAATTTGTTCTTAGAACCAGATGAATATTAAGACTGCGTTTTACATAGTGATCTGGATGAAGAGATCTACATGAAGCAACCGGATGGCTTTAAAGTTCAGGGAAAGGAGAACTTAGTGTGCAGCTCAAGAGGAGCTTATATGGATTGAAGTCGGCTCCGAGACAGTGGCACATAAAATTTGACACTTTCATGTGTAGTAGTGGGTTCAAGAGCGTTGATAGCGATCATTGTTGCTACTTTCAGAGGTATGTAAATTATTATGTTTACTTACTTATGTATGTTGATGATATGCTAATTGTTGGTACTAGCATGGGGGTGATAAATAGTGTGAATGAAAAGTTGTCACAGAAATTTGAGATGAAGGATTTGGGTGAATCTACACAAATATAAGGTATGAGGATTTTTAGGGACAAGTCTACTGGTATGTTGAAGTTGTCTCGGAAAGATTATATTCTTAAGGTACTGAAGAGGTTTAATGTAGGAGATGCAAAACCCAGAAACTCGCCTCTTCCTAGCGACCTCAAATTGACAAGGGAGCACTTACAACTACAGAAGAAGAAAAGGAGCGGATGGCCATTGTTCCCTATGCTTCGGCGGTTGGTAACTTGATATAGGTCATGGTTTGCACACAGCCAGACATTGCTTTTACAGTGGGAGTTGTGAGTAGGTTTGTTTCTAATTTAGGTGAGAAACACTAGCATGCCCTAAAGTGGTTACTAAGGTAATTGAAGGGCACTTCGGGTATGGGGCTTTGCTTTTGGAAGAAAGGAGTGAAGCTTGAGGGTTATGTTCATGCTGATCTCAATGGATATATCGATACAAGCAAAAGTACGTCTGGATATGACTCTACTGTAGGTAGTACTGCAATGAGTTGGATGTCCAAGTTACAGAAGTGGATCTGATCTCTTTATCTACTATAGAGTCTGAGTATGTGGCTATGTCGGAGGCAGGTAATGAGATGGAATGACTTATTGGTTTCTTGAAGAGAGGGGAATTAAATAGGAGAAAGTGGTACTTTATAGTGATAGTCAAATGCGGTGCATTTGGCTAAGAGTCCCATGTATTAATGTAGGACTAGGCACATTCGACGGTGCTTTCACTACATCAGGAGTTGAGTACTGGAGGATAATGTGTTGTATCTGGAGAAAGTGTTAGGTGCTAAGAACCTGGTTGATAAGCTCACTAAGAGTGTGAGTTGTGAGAAACTAGGGTTATGCAGGACCTTAGTTGGCCTTCGGTAATTGTGGATGACGAAGGTGGTGCTCCAAGAATTGAGATTAATGAAAGGATGATGATGGTATAAGGCGTTTTTCACTTACATCTATCTCCAAGTGGGAGATTGTTGGGCAGATAGTCAATATGGGGCTCAAGGTGTGTGTATGGTTTGGAAATGAGGTTGCGTGGAAGAAATTGCGTCAAAGTTGTTGTTCGTAGACCTCGCCCGATCGGGTCGGGCAAGTGCCTCCCGATCGGGCCCGAGACAAAGATACATTGGGGGCAGAAGCAGAAGCAGAAGCGCCTGATCGGGCTTGGTAGCGAACTACGACCGCGCTATCCACGCCCGATCGAGCCCGAGATTGAAATTTGTTTGGCGAATTGGTCGTTGATCGAGCGGTGTCGCGCAGCCCGATCGGCCGGTGGTTAATTTGACGCGAAAACGTGTTTTTTTTCGAGTTGGGTCATAAATAGATTTAACCTAACGCGTTTATAAGTGTATTATTCATTATTATTCTCATATTCAAGAGAGAAAAAGCTAGAGAGAGATCTTGGAGAGCTTTTGTAAATCTTTTTGAACGTTCATCGATTTATAGTGCATAGTCGTGGTTTTTCTCCCAATTCTTGGATTTCCATGTTAAAAAGTTATCTTGTGTCTTTTATTGCTTTTGTTATTTCGTTGTTCTATTATTGTTTGATATTACTTACTACATTAATATTCAATATAACCTACAAAACTGTGGCATAATATAATTATCCTTGCATGCTGCATTTGTTTTACATCTTGTGATGGTTTGTTTTCCTCTATTCTCCGAAATAGTAAGTTGGTTTCTCCACTTTCTAATTAAAAGCAAATAAAAAATTATTATTAATTTTTGTTTCTTGTGCGCAACAGCAAAATAAGAGAGATTTTGTTGACGGGGTCGACAAAATTAACGCAGACATCCTTATGACTCCAAAGTGTCAACAATAATCACATGCGGACTAGGTACATACTCTGATGCACGGACACTCTCTACGGGTTAACGTGTCGCGTTTCCGACACTTTAAACGTTTCCGACACTTCAGGACACTTTCAGACACTCTCGATTTTCTTTTGAAGATAAATGGTGAATTGAAACGAGACCAACATAGTTTTTTGTTACTAGAAGACATGTTTTCCCTCTCAACCTTACTTTTTCCTTTCAATATCTCTAAATCTCTCAAAATATAGCCTAATCTACTATCAAAACAGTAAAATATCGTGTTCTCTAACGTCTTCCCCGCGTTTTTTCACTTTTAGAATTTGCGTTTCCCCGTGTCTATATGTCCCCGTTTCCGTGTCAGTGTCCCGTGTCCGTGCAACTTAGGGTACATATCGTGTAGGAAATCCTCATTTTGAATACAGCAACAAATATGAACCTCGTTTTGAATTGAAGAATTCAGCTACAACATAAAAAAATTCCTGTTCACATGCAATATCTAAACTTGCCCAAAGTAGTATCTGAGAAGCAGCATTTGAATAGTAGTATGACCAACATATATATATATATATATATATATATATATATATATATATATATATATATGCACACACATACATGCACTAAATCATAATACAACACACAAATTTAATCAATAATACAGAAATAGAATGGCTTCTTTACAGAAAAGAGGAACAACAACATTTATGATTGTCATATGCATTATTCTTCTTAGTTTGTTTACTACACATATGGTTGAAGGGCAAAGTACAAGGACTTCTCCGATAGGAAGGCTAAGACCTTCTCGTTTCACTCCACCAAACAACGTTGCTAATAATCGACCGCCTCCGAATTTTCGAGCTCTTTCCCCAAACTATAATGCCAACCCGCCTCATTTATCTCCTAACAATGGAGGAACATATAACTCTGGGCAATCGGAAAGCTCTTCTATTTATCAATATCCATCATTGAAGCTACTTTCCTTTGCTTTGTCTTCTATTCTTTTTATCATTTGGTGGTAATTGGAGATAGTCACTTGCAAGTTGATGCAAATACTTGTTTCTTTTTTGTAGTTTCACATATGTATGCACCCTTCGTTGTATGTAAGTCGCTGATAGACTTGTAGTTGTAGGTGCTGCCTTTTTTATTCTTTTGCTTGTTTTACTTTGTACACAATAATTGTTATACTTCTATTTAAGTGTATCTTTTTACTAATAAATAAATCAGATCTTATTATTATGTAAAATGTTATAGAATTTGTTTCAATATACATACATTTCTAAAATATTAAATTTTTATAATGTATATTTATATGTATAATGTTCAAAGTTATGTATTGACGGCATGTTGAGTCAAAATAAAATAAGTGAAAAATTCGAAAGAATATAGTGCAAATCACACGCATAATGCATGTATATGGCGGGGAAAAATGTACTATCCTACCTTTTTCATCAATCGCCATATTGTTTATAACTCCATAAATTATCAACTCGATAGTGTATGTATCTCTGTTTAATCTACAAAATTAAGATGTAAGATGTTAGCATATTTCTTATAATCTATAACATATAGCTAAGATCATTCTCGAACACAATTTCGAATCCATAGATTGGTAGTGTTCTTTAAATCTGCATCTCTCAAAAAAGTGGATGTTTTCGCATGTAGCCTTGTAATTGTTTGGATACAGCATTAACTTTCCAGTGATAATGAACCTAAACCATCCTTTTTTTTTCTAAGCAACAGATAAGATGTATATTATAACCAAAACTTCATATTACAACCTAACAAGCCTTAAAAGAAGGCCCAAAACAGCTATACAATTAAGAAAGCTCATGAATTCATCTTCTATCTCTTTGAGATATCTTCTCAGGAAGTATAGCTAGCACTCTACTCTTAATTACAAATTGTAAATTTCAAATTACAATGTGAACCACAGGAACTTTTTGGAACCAAAGATATTCATTCCTGCTCTGCCAAATACTGTAGGTCGTAGCAGCAACAGCAGCATATGCAACATTCTTCTTGAATTTAGACAACTGATTGTGTTGAATCCAAATCTGTTGATTCTTCCTAGCTCAGTAGCTATACATTTGATATTCAACCACTCCTCAATTGCCATCAAGCATTTCATACTAAAGTGACATTCAAAGAATAAGTGGGTGTGACTTTTCAACGTTACTCCCACACAACAAGCATAAGTCACTCTGACTAACACCAATCCTGAATAGCTTCTCTGCAGTTTCAATACAAGAAAATAGGTTTTGGGCAACAAAAATATTCGTCGCCCAATGGGACATGTTCGTTGCACAAAGGTTTGGGCAACGAAATTTTTGCGCGCCAATTTCGTCGTCTTAGGCTCGACGCCCATTGTATTTTGTGCGTCGAAAATTGTAGATGTTGCACAAACCACATCTTGGGCATCGAGTTACATTCATTGCCCATAATAGTCTTTTGTGCTACGAGTCCGTATCCGTTGCACATTTATGAGGACAGTTAGGAAACGAGTTTCTTAAGTCGTTGCCCATACTAAACTTTGTGCAACAATTACTGTTTTTTGTCGCCCATTATATCTTGTAGTCTTACATGACATGATGTCTTGGGAAACACCAGTTTCGTCGCCCAAAATACTTTAGGCTAGCTACGAATTATTGTACATATTTTTCAATCACACGCTAAATTAAAATGACAATGTACGAACTCTATTTTGTTGCCCAAATTGGTATGGACTACGAATTATTGTTATCGTGTAATCTATAAGCTTTTCCCTTGTTCATATATATTAGATGAACCTATTAAAAACAAAAGTATGAGATAATAGAAGATGTATTCGTGAAATAACAAATTGTATATAATCTGAGTACAACAAAATAATCTTCAAATTTGACATTCAATGTAACATATAATTCAAAGTAAATCTAAAAAAAAAAACTAATTAGCAGTACCCATAATCTACGAAGAAATTCACATAATCAAAGCCTTATCATAGCTCCCCTCTGCTAATTTCGGAAAATAGTCACGGCCTATTGTTCCTGGTAAAATAAAAAACGTTATAATTAGTCATTAACCATTGTTCCTGATAAAATAAAAAAATTATCTATCCTCTAGAGCATTGTGTAAAACCTAATCTAGATATTTTGTCTTTAATTAGCTTGAAACTAAATAAGAAGATGATTAAAACAATGAAAATTTTCGCCCTATTAAGGTAATGGGCAACGAAAATTAAGTTCGTCGCCCTAATATGTATTTGGGCAACAAAAAGCATTTTTATCGCACAATAGTGTTCTCTAGGGCAACAAATTCAACTCGTCGCTCTTGTTGTCAACTATGGGCCACGATATTCAGTTTTGTTGCCCTTGAGTTTCAAATTCGTCGCCCAAAACCTATTTTCTTGTAGTGTTTTTTTGGAGTCTATTCTTTATAGCCAACCAACATATAAATCTATGTTTGGGCATGGACAATCTGTTCCAGATAAAATTGGTCCAATTTACCTATTGTTGTTGTTGGATTAGCTTGTTATAAACAAGTTTGACAGAGTAGGGGCTCATGATTCGCATTTCAACCAAAGTAAAGACCTGCTTAAGCTTGTCTTTTGTGGCACAAATCTTTTTCCAGTACCAGGAAGCTCTTGATTTAGGAACATAATCCTACCAAGGTTGTTCATGAAGGTAAGCAGAGTCAATCTACCTAATCCAGGCATTGTCTTTCTTGACAGCAAGGGCCCAAACATATCTACCCATATTGACAGTGTACCACAATAAGATATCTCTTAAACCCAAATCACCTTCCTTCTTAGGGAAACAAACATCTTTCCATGCAACTAGGTCAGACTTTTGTGAGTAGAAGTGAACACTCCATAAGAAGGACCTACACACTTTTACAATTTCTGTCAGAATTGTCTTTAGTAGGACATAGACCTGGGCCCAATATTGATCAATGCTCAACAATACAGCATTAATAAGTTGAACTCTGGCCATATATGATAAATTCTACTGATCATTTTTTCAACCAAAGTATCACATTGGGATGTCGTAATCTTCTTGGAACAAATTAGAACACCTAGATATATGAAGGGAAATGTGTATCTAAGGAAGCCAGAGACATCTATAACTCTTTGAATTTCAGCCTCTTTCATTCCACAGCAATAGAAAGATGACTTGTTGATATACGCCATTAATCCAGAAGCATCAGAGAAGAGTTTAAAGGCTTGAAGCATGATGTAAATGGAGTTAAAATTCCCCTTGCAACACAAAATCAGATCATCCGCAAAACATAAATGAGTGAGTTTGACTGATTTACATCTAGGATGAAAGTGAAATTGTGGGAGATCACCGATATTTCTCAAAATTCTTGATAAGTATTCCATACTTATGACAAATAAGAGGGGAGTGAAACGAGCTTTACAATAGATGAGAATTAGCAAAAAAAAAACAAAAAATTAGAAGAGAGAATCTAACATATAGTTGTTGAATCTCTTTCTTATTAAGCACCTGTGGGCTGTGAGTTGCCCATATTAGAGAAAGATGACATAAAATATCACCTTATATGATACAAGAGTTACTTCTATTATGTAGGATAATAAGTACCTGTAAGTGAAATTTCATGAATCGTATTCATAAGTACTTAAAACATGATCTCATGCATATACAATCAAGGATCACATAATAGTTTTAGAATTAACCTTTGAAGCGTGATTCCCACAAAGCTCGTCGAGATCCGGAGATAGAACCGCAATTGTGATTCTTCCTCTACTTGGTCCACCAATTCTAGTTGGAAGGAAGAAGGGCTCTTCTTTTCTTGGAGTTATTATTACGTAGCTTTTGAAGAGAGAGAAAATAATGACATTACCCCATTTCAATCTTTAGAAAGTGTTATTATTCTGATTATATACTACATATTCAAAATTTTATACACAAAGTAACTGTTGAAGAAAGTTTTGCTCATCCTATATCTAATCACATTACCCCATTTCAATCTTTAGAAAGTGTTATATAATTGATTTGAAAAATAATTGTAATAAGATATGAAAGATAAAACATCCCGTATAACAAGACACCGAGTAATTTTCTTTTGTGAAGCCTGTGTATTCAAACCAAACCAAACGTCCAAACTCCAAACCACACAAATTAAAGAACTAGCTTGTTGAAAGTTCTTAGCGACAGAAAGTTGGCTAGAAAAGATAAATGAAAAGGAAAAGTTATAAAGCACGTGTTTGCTTACTTGCAACGAATTAGAGCTCAAAGGTAATAGAGAGTCCCCCTTAAATGAATTAGTATACATTTAGAAAGTCAGATTACGTATTACGTAAGAAAATGAAGCTTGTGCTTGTGCTTGTGCTTGTGCTTGTGCTTGTGCTTGTGCTTGAGCTTGAGCTTGAGCTTGAGGACAAGAGGAACACACTCGATCATCACAATTTATATTCCATAATCCTGATTTCATTCTACAGATCTCATACCACTCTACGAGCCATACGCCGCCTAAACACTTTGTGTCAATCTGGGTTATCAGTAGGTCTGGATTGGCCCAAGTTGGGTCGGATGCGTTTGGCTCATATCGTACCGGATAATTCCTTTTCTTGGATCGAGTGGGGGTTGTCGGAGCTACTTAGGTTGGATCCAACCCGACCAACGTACACTGGGTGCAGGTTGGCTATGTGCGTGTCAGTCCATTTTGGCTCGGCTCTAATCGGTTATGGGTAGACATAAGTCAGGTTCTAAATAGGTTTATGCGGATCAAGTTGGATTCGGATTGACTTGGGTCGGCTCAGGTCGTGTTCGGATGGACTTGGGCAATCTCAAGTCGTATTCAGGTGGAGTAAGAATGGTCCATTATATGTTTGAGTCTATTAGTTTCTAGTCATTATCGGTATCGATTGAAGTTCGGGGCAACACACCCATATTTGTGTGCGCAACAACAAGATAAATAGAAAAATGAACAACTTAATAAAATTGGTTAATGTTAATTATAATCATATTATATATCAAATATGTCCAAAGATTTTATTATAATAATGTTTTAATATCTTATATTTATAAGTATTTATAAGAACATGAACTAAAGTTATGAGTAAAAAATATTTGATTGATAATGTCGGTTCGGTAATGAGTTGGGTTGACATGAGTCGAGTTACGATGGGTTAGGTCTAAATGAATTTTCTCGGACCAACTTGGGTTCGGGGTTCACTTTAGGTTGGATGCGAATTTGGTTTAGATTTTGGTATTCGGATCTAACTTGTTCGGATTAAGTTTGGGTCAGTAACAAATTGGGCTTGGTTCTGATATGTTTAGGTATAACTGGCTAGGTTGATTCCGGATCGGAATGGATCGGTTGAAAAACCTGATTATGTCTGATCGGAACAGATCGATCGGATGCACATTGGATAGGGGTTGACCTGTGGGTAGGATCTGTTTTTCACAGCCTCCCAAGCTAGTCAAACCGTGTATGTCCCTTCTTCTTGGGCTATCTTTATAAGCTTGATCTAGCTAGTAGACAAGAGGAACACAGTTACAACAATTTACAACACATAAATGAGTTGTTTAGGTCTAAGTGTGATTAAAAATATACACTAAGACTAGGTCAAAAAAGATCAAATTAGAGGTATTTTACAAGCTAAAAATAGCACCTATGTATTCTCCTTTAATCCCATAACCCCTTTCAATTTTTAGTTAAATCATTAACTCATTTTCTCTTTTCCTAACCATAATTTCTATCCAAATCCAAGAAAAATAGAAAACAAACTTACAACTCTTATTTCCTTTCAAGAACTCCAAATATATCCAACTCCCTCCTTTAATACCTCTCCACCACAAACCCCTCTCATTTCAAATGTGAAAAAATAACCCCCTAAACTCCTTAATCTCAGACAAATTTCCAACTTTTCCCCCCACTAAACTCCACACATTTATCAATCTCATTTCCTCTCTCCTAAAATTCCTCAATCCCTCTTTACCTAAACAAAGACTTGAAAAAAATTAAAAACAAAAATAAAAATATAACCTAAAACAAAAACATCAAAAAAACGCCATTTCTTACAATGGCGGGGTTATCATCATCAAATAATGTAATGAGGATGAACAAAATTTCTGTTATCTTTTTTATTGTTTTTGTCCTCCCTTTCATTGGCTTGGCAGCAGAAACAAAGAAACATTCTCATTCTCATACTCATACTAAACCTAAACTTACAAAGGACTACTACACAAAAACATGCCCTCGTTTCGACGAGATTACAACTCAAATAATAACAGCCAAGCAGGCAGAAACACCAACCACAGCAGCAGCCGTGGTTCGAGTTTTCTTCCATGACTGCATGGTGGACGGATGTGATGGCTCGACGCTCGTGGCGTCGAACCATTTTCATGGTAAGGCCGAAAGAGATGCTGATATCAATCTCTCACTTCCTGGAGATGCCTTCGATCTTGTGACTCGTATTAAGACAGCCCTTGAGTTGGAGTGTCCTGGTATTGTTTCTTGTACGGACATCCTTGCTACCTCTGCTAGGAATCTTATTAAGATGACTGGTGGTCCTTTCTATGATGTTCCCCTTGGACGTAAGGATGGCCTTGTTTCTCAGGTTTGTTTACTCAATCTAATCACATATAACATGCTTGATGTGCTACTATCTTCGGAAAATGTACAATGCAACAGTTGTATATCCTACGTGACACAATTTAGTTGTCAATACAAAACTTTCGTATTCCCTTGGTTATCTAATTAGGGGACCTTTGGTTCAAATAGAGGAATGGAATCAAATAGACGGGAGGAATAGTAACAATAATTATTTCTTTTATTGGGTGTTTGGTTCAATAATGAAAATGGATCACTTGTAAGAGAATGGAAAAGATTATGTTACTCCTATAATTTAAATGGTAACATTTTAAGGGTTTCGGTTACCCTCAAATAAGGGTAGTAGTTAGGGGCAGTTTGGTACAATATATGAAATTTGAAAGGGAATGGATACAAATAGAGGAGGGGAATGGTAACAAAAATGATTATCTTTATTGAGTGTTTGGTTCAAGCCAAGTAATGGAAAGAAATGGTAACCATTACCTTCAAGTAATGGATTTTGTTACTTGAGGGGGAAGGGAAGGTAACAAACTGGGGGAATCCATTACCATCAAGTAATGGTAAAGGATTGATGTGGGGTTGAACCGTTGAACTAAACAAGAAGAAAGGAAATCGGTAATTGATTCCGTTTCTTGAAAACCCAAAAATAATGAACCAAACAACCCCTTAATCTACTACCCAAACCAAATAAGAAGAAATAATGGATTCAGATAACTGAATTTGTTTTCAGGCTCTGCAAAAAGCTCAATCAAACTAAGCCTTAGTTGAAACCATATAGTGTGTTTCTTCTCAATAGTTGCAATGCAACAAATTGAAGATATAATACATAAGGGAAAGGGCAACCTATAAAAATTAAATCATGTTTCTCTTATGTTTAGCTTTGATAGCATGGTGCATCTGCATATCTAGATATTGTCCGATTTTAAAATTAGCTTATACTCTTTCCCTTTTTTTTTTTAGTTTTCCTTTTTGCTTTCCCACAATCTCCAAGAAATCCCTTTAATCGTTAACATATTTAGTTGTATATTAATAAATATTATAAAAAGCTGATGATTTTAATTTACATATTGGAATAAATTAACAATTAGATCTTACATGATATTGTTTAGTGTTAAGATCTAATCAAAGGTAATGAATTTTGATTTTAAATTAGCAAACAGGTAAACTAAAAAGAAACGAGGGGAGTACTGATTATTCTATCATAACATGTTTACATACAATCAAAGATTGAGAACATGAAGTGGCAATATAAAGGTTCTACAGATCGGACTTTTGGCTAACTTATAGTGAACTATATGAGAAAATGTTGTCTTGTGAAAAGGGTCATTTAGTTTCCTCCCTTGTAACTTCCGAAATAAAAATTTTGATGTTTCTTTTGCATGTACTAAAATTTTTGCATAGATGAATTAGTACCACTCTTAACCAACCAATTTCAGTTCCCTAATATATGGGCATCAGAGGTTTTCATTTACACAAGTCATCATGTAAAATCTACTCTTCTTGCCTGTTCTTTAATTAGTGGTTAATCAAATCTTTTTATCAAGGTTGTCCAAAGAAGTTTTCCATATACTTATCTTCTATAATGAGTTAAGTTGTTTCTAATATACGTTCCCAAACCTAACGCGAAAAAACATCTAGGGACAGATATTGTCGTACAAATTATTGGTAACAACATATTACTAACATATTGCAATGTTCCCTTTATACATCCTAGGCCTCAAGGGTGCTTGGTAACATAGCACTTCCAAACATGACCACAAGTCATATCATAGACATGTTCAAAGCCAAGGGATTCACAGTTCAGGAGATGGTGGCTCTTGTAGGGGCTCACACAATTGGGTTCTCCCACTGCACTGAGTTCAGCAACCGAATCTTCCACTACAGCAAAACCCAGCCAGTGGACCCAAGGTTGAATCCGAAATACGCCGAGGGGCTTAAGAAGCTGTGTGCCAACTACACTAAGGACCCAACCATGGCGGCCTTCAACGACGTCATGACCCCTGGAAAGTTTGACAACATGTACTACAAGAATCTCCAACGTGGGCTGGGCCTCCTCGCAACGGATCAGGGCTTAATCGACGACCCACGAACCAAGCCCATTGTGGATCTCTATGCTTCTAATGAGACAGCTTTCTTTAATGACTTTGCTAAGGCAATGTTGAAGGTGAGTATGTATGAAATCAAAACTGACAAGAATGGAGAAGTTAGACACAGGTGTGATACCTTCAACAAACAATCGGGAGCTTGAATATCAGATCATAATCAATACTATTTAGGAGGAGAAAAAATGAGGGAGAAAAAAACTGATTTATCTTCTTGTAGGAATGGAATCAATGTTGGACATAAAAGATAAATACACAACTAAAAAAATTTTAAGTACTGATGTTTTATTAGTGAGGGAGATGATCATCAAATTTGATTTTATTGGCTTTGTTTTCCTTTGTTCATGATTTTATAGTTTAATTGATTTCCTGTATTTAAATACTCTCATTTGTAACTAAAAGATTTCCAGTATACATTTGCGTCATATTATCCTACTACTACTACATAGAAAGTAATTTATTTTGTTTATAGTTGCTGAATAATTGATTGTTGTCCATCGTCAAATGGGTACGGTTTGTACACCAACAATCAATGACATAGTATACAACTTCAATAGTTCAATGGAGGATCCATCCTGAAACCAAATGACGAGTTTGCTTTTTGTGTTTTCGAATAGACGAGTTTGCTTTTTGTGTTCTCGAATAGACAAGAAATGGCCTGTTATAACTAAAAAAAAAACTTGCAATCTTGTATGGTCATGGAATATTTTGTATAAAAATTAACAATTACATAATTGAAATACTACTAACGGCCTGTTTGGTAGTTAGTCATAAATGGTGGTAATGGGAATGAATTTGTGTGTAAATTTGTGAGAAATATCATTGTCCATTCCCATGGTAATGCTAATTTATCCTAAAGTGTCCACTTTCCTTCTTGAATTTTCATTCCCATCCAATACCACCTTGTAGGTGATAATGAGTGGTAACGGAAATTACTTCCCTTTGGAGACAAAAACACAAGTTTAAGAGTGAGATTGTTTGCCATGAAAGGAAAAATGTCTCCCCAAGAAGATTTTAAGGGTGCTTCACTAATAAAATTACACTTAAAATTCATTCTCATTACCGCAATTTATTAACGACTACCAAACGGGTCGTAAGAGAATAGCTTGAAAGTTTGAAGTGGAACTACTGCAAGAAGAATAGCATCCCATTAATCTTGTTAACGTCTAAATGAGCAAAACAAGAAATGAAAAGTATGCGTTTTACATGAATTCAGAAGAGAGGATCTCTTACAAGAGGATAAATATTTTTTTAAAAAAAAAAAAGGGAAAAAGGAACTACATGAATGAATTTTACAATAAAATGAATGCCTAACACTTTACAAGAGTTGCGTAAACCAATATGTTTACATATTGGCAATTGGATGAATGCCTGGTGCATCTGATTTTCCAAGAAATGCTTGCCATATATCCTGAACCTTGGCACATAATGACAGTCACAGATGGATTATCCATTAATCCAAGCAGCTGGATTAGAGATTCTCCGCACGCCACGACTGAAAAAATTATCTCAAACTCTGAGATGAAAAAGCTTATATATTATCACATTAACTTATGGAGGACTCAACATGCCTTCCTTTTATCGACCTTCAAGTGGATGTTAAACCATTTCTTCTTCTTCAGCCTTTCCCTAACAGGCTTCCTTTCTTTTGGGTAACCCTCTTCTTTAGGCTCTTTCGTTGAACTCCTCTTGGTTTTACTCGAACTACGCTTCATTGGAGGAGCAACTGTATATGAGGCATGGACTTCATTTCGCTGTTTTAAAAGGTCATCAATCTGCAGAATCATGATGTCAAATGCATGTATGAGTTTCGCACTTAAAAGTTAACAGCCGGAAATAGCTGAAAAGGTCGAAGCTTAAAAGGCTATTAAGTGTTTCAGAACTTGCCGCTTGCATTTCTTTTGTGTATCTACTTGTCATCTCAGTAAATTGGGTAAGAACCTACACATGCAACATTAAGTAAGATACATAAAACAGGCAGAGCAACTACTTTTACACACAATTTTTAGCAAGTGCAAGCATATACTTCTCTGTATTCACTCTCAAACTTTGAGAGTTCCGCCCTTTTAGTTAATAATTGTCCTTCCACCTCTCTAAGGTCATCCTTCTCCTTCATAAAGGGTGAAGCACAAAGAGCTTCAATAGTGTAGCTCACACTTTTGAAAAAATTGTCACCTATTAGCATGCAAGTAACAAATAATGTTAATTAATAGAGTTTTGACAGAAGAACATAATACTATGTCCCATAATCAACTTCACAATTAGGTTGGCCACGTAGACTAGATAGAAAGAGAAAACAAGGTAAGAGAGAGTGGAGAGAAGGGAAGAAAAAAAGATAAATAACATGGAGGGGATCAGAAAAAGTACACTCTTTAGTATCTTTAATTTGAAAATAAGGGTGAAGATTATTTCAGGACAGTTCAATATGGTAGTATAAAACTCATTACCAAATGGAAAAAGCAGCTATGATTTAGTAGACAGCAGAACCAAGTGCCAAAACTCGAGCATATATAAATCCACTAACCATAGACTGCAAAAACATGGGTTCCAGCTTTTAGTTCAGTCAGTTCACACGGTTGAAGCCCATCCAGCTTTTTAAAGAAGGCAGCATCTGGATCCTTTGCAGCTGCCGCCTACAGTGTTCACAACACTTCGAATAACATAAGCTTGTCTAGTTGAAGTAAATAGCTGATAGACTGTCTTATAACAATAGCTCACCGAATTAGCAGCGTGATCCAACCGGTAAACAGGGAACCCAAGAAAATACATTCCAGCAGATGTAACCTTTCTACTCTTGGTGCTGTCTTCCTACATCGAAAGAAGTGAGACATTAGCACTTCCAAAAGACCAGCATAAAGAAAACCATATCTTTGAATCATTTCCAACTACCAACAGTTCTACTGATATGAAAGTGGTTAAGTTGACAATAGCAAGATGATCTATATCTAGGGCTCCTCACAGTATCCTCATTTTCTGAAAGAACTATGAGCAGCCGAGATGATGATAACAATACATCATGAAAGACCTTAGTTATGCTTCTAATTGAAGCTATTTACCCAGGCTCACCAAAAGAAAACATTAGCTGTTAAGCTTTCAGTGTTACAAAGCACTCATAGTCCAAAGAAAATTATGATATACCTGTAGAGCAAGACTTAAACCACCATTCTCTTCCTGTTCAAAATACAATAGCTGCACAAAAGGCATAGTTCAATAAGCAGTAATGATAGTGCGATAATGGTCAATTGAGAAAAAATAGAGGGAATACTGAGGGAGTGTTATCTTCAACTTAAAAAATAAGTTTTAGGTCCAACAAGTTCACATCAGGTCTAATCAGGTCTGATCACGTTTGATCAGGTCTTAAACAACACTCAAAAATAGGTCCCAATAAGGGTCAATCAGGTCTAATAAGTTCAGTTTATATAAGTTCAAGTTTTTTCTAGGTGAAGAGAACGCACCCTAAAGTGTCAAAGTTCAAAGCCAGTGTGTCAGTTTTCCGACTAGAATATTACTAGCAAAGTAATTGAATAGCCAAATGCTTCAGAATAACTACATCCAAACTTCTGCACATTATTATTTTTAAATCTATGGATCATGCATATCTGAAACTCAAACTAATTCTTGTTTTTTATTGATGGAAAAAAAATCTACTTCTCTGTTTCTTTTCTAGAACTTGACAAGTACGGAAAGAAATGGGTAGGTCAAATATCCTCTTCAGTGAGGCCCTTTCCTTTCAATGAATGACGCAAAGTCGCAAACCATGAGTGAACAATAAAAAGTTGTTTAAGTGTGGAAACAAATAAGTCAATGCTAAGTTGCAATAAGAAAAACATGTGTACATTTTCTCAAACAACTATTAACCATTACTTTGCATGTCCACTATCTTATGCAAATCATTGGCAAGGCTAGGTATGGCATCGAGATTCAATCAGACTAGTTTAAACCCTCACACGTCAGCCTAGACCAGCACAAAACCTGAGAACGAAGATGCTAAATGAAAATATTCTGCAGTATAACACAAACCTTAAATTTGCTTTTATCAGATGATTGCACACGGCAGACAAGTCCACCCAGCGCGTCCTCTTCAGTTATTGTGACAGAGTAAAAATGGGCAGATTGTTTTTCTACCTGTAAACCAAGTTGGAATTGAAGAGGCCATTTTTTAAAAGTCCAATAGAGAGATTATTGACATACACTTGAATTTTACCTTTCTAAATAGAGGCTGGCCTAGTGTAAGAGGTGAGACAGATACTCTACCATTTAATGCCTCTTCCAACACTGTTGCTGAGACTGTGGTCTTTATGGGCACACCAAGTTTGCTGTCCCAAAAAAAGACCATAACCAGGAGTTAAAAGACACAGATAAAGAGCATAATTCCGGTATCAAAGTATATTATGATTCATGGAAAAAAATGCACAAAATCCAAACAGGGAGGAAAATGGTGACCTAAATAGTGCTGCAAACATTGTATTTACAGTTCCCAAACTTGAAAGATCCAGCTCAAGTTCTTGACTTTCTGAATCAACAGCCTAGTTTGCAAATAAAAAATATTCAGCCAGCTGGAAGAGATATGAATTGGGAAACCAGAGCCCAGAATATATAGTTGTAATATAAAGTAAACTTACAGCTTCGCTTGGAAAAGAAAAGACACAGTAATAACATAAGTACATAACATGCTTTGCAGCTGCTCACCTCAAAACCAGCAGCGTCAAACTGACGCCTTTTCTCAGGATCTGATAGTATGTTGTAAGAGAATGTGACCTCTTTGAACATATCCCCTGCCTTAGGATCATTTGCATTCTTGTCAGGATGATACCTGGAAATTCACAATAATTGTCCAACTCAATTGCAATAATAATCATTACTACTACCTATGTTTCTAAAAGATTGTTACACTTTCACTTTTCATCCATGCCAATGCAAAACTCTGACCACTAACATCTCTAGTTATGTATTTATAAAAATTATAAAAGTAGATATTAATGAAATACATATTAAGACAAATCTAACAAAATCCCACATGACTATATTTTTCCTAACATATAAATAACAAACAATGGTCAAAGTAAAATTTGTGAATAGTGAAAAATGTCAAATTGTAACAATCTTTAAGAAACGGAGGTAGTACATAATAACAGCTTGGTATGTTTGTCATCATTATTTCTGTTAGTGAGCATGCTTTTTAAGGCTGCAATACTCGACCTTCATTTGCGTTGAACTCCTATAGCCCAGTCACACTGTCACAGAGTTTCTGGAAAAGAAAGCACACGCTTAATTCATCTATCTAATGTCTTGCTTTCATCTAAGTCATCTACATCACCTATTTACATCACACGTTTATCTTAAGGTGAATACAAAGAGAGATGTAATATAAAATACCAATAATTCCCAACTGATATTTCCAAAACAATGGGGCTTTGAAAATGTATTTCTGACAGTCTATGATTCAATATCACGTGTAACACTACAAACAATGTACAGAAGAAGGCATGTGTGTTCCCGTTTCTTCTTTATAGTATCCTTCCCCTTGATTCCTTTGACAAACTAAGAGCCATGATGAGATCATAGGACTTAAAAGCCACTCTTCATCCAAGTCCTTTTGACATCCCTTACTCTAAGATATTAGGTGATACATTACATAGAGCCAGAACTATGAAACCAACCTAATATAGGACAATAACCTTGACAAATCCTCTATAACAAAGGGATCAGTCCCTAGGTCTACAGTACAATGCAGATGCCATGGCAGATCTTCGAATTACTCTACTTTCCACCACAGTCTAATCTGTGTAATCATTCCCCATCCACATATTTCTACACGCCAATAAACCCTTCCCTCACCAAGATGAAATCAGAGTTATATTGGCCATTGCATTTACAATTTTACAAATACTAACTTCTATCTATTCCAAATTTCAAGCTTTAAAGTTCAATATAAGGAACTCATTGACATCTCATTATTTACCAAGTATTTTCGAACCAGTGACCTTCACCAACGGCTTTAGCCAAGCATTACTCTTCATTTAGACAAGAAACGTTGATCTGGGACAATAGATAAGGGAGAGGAGGCACCTTTACAAATGTTTCTATTTACAGCGCAAGTAAAAAAGAACAAATTTAATATTTAAGTACAAACATAAAAGGTATCATTCCCTCAAATAAATCCACCTACACCTAATACCCTATTTGGAGGAGCAAGCAGCGTCAATAACTGGATATCGAGCAAGGTCCACTGAGCTTCATGGAAGGTCTATTGGCCCCCACCAATAACTCTCCACCTTTATCTTTCCTCGTTTCTCTTCCTGCTCTATAATAAATAAATAAAACGCCTCTTCTTCCTAGACATACTACAAGGCCTACCTAGACGGATAAATTTGACAGTTTCACTTACATCCCAAAACCTGATTTTCGTTGAATTTGGTCCAAGATGAAGGCCTTAGAAGAACTGCAGACAGCTAGAGAGAGAGAGAGAGAGAGGGAGAGAGAGAGAGAGAGAGAGAGAGACCACCTCAACAATAGGTTTATCAAAAGACTGATAATGGAAAAGAAAGATTCTTTTTGCCAAAATGAAGCAGCCCACAAGGAGACCCCATTCCGATTCTCTCTTGTTCTTGCACAGAAAAAGAAGAAATATAGATATAATGGACAGCCAAGCAGGAACTAGTGAGGGTGGAGAACAGTGAACTTCAGTAACAGGTATCCACAAGGGTTCTAGCAAATCTCTAATTCCGTTACTATTCGCCAGTAACCAGCACAGGTGGTCCCAGTAGATAGACTGGAGAAGGGAAACAACGTGCTTGTGAGAAGCTTGGGGACAAACTTGCAACAATTTCACAGTAATATGGAATGTCAGAAGACATGCAACTGGTTTATCAAGTATTCCTAGGACGCTAAAGATACGAAGTCACTGAGCACGCCCTAGCTAGAAAATCAGCCATTGGCTTGATTTATACACTGTGATGTGACTTCATCATTAAGTTGACAAAACTGATGAGGAACAAAAAAAGCTTACAGCAGCACCATTACCAGTTCCTCTGCAAGAATCAATCAACACAACCACGTAAATACTAACAAGCCAGCATTGTATCAAATTTATCAGCTAAGCTACAAGAATTGTGTATAGTTTCCGACATGCTAATTCTCTTTCTTCAAGGGTGCAGGTCCTATTAATAATAAAGACATCATTACGTGAGTAAATTTCTCATATTCCTTGCAGATCTAAGCTGGTCATTTGTAGTTACAGTAGTTATATCCCGCATCTGATAGATTGAATCAAGCCACATAATCAGATACGCTCATATGCATAACCCAAAGTCCAACTTAAGGCCTTGCACTCTTCTTTTCCTGCTCCAAGATATAATAATCGATTTTTTTTCTAAAATTCTGAAAACAGAAGTTTAGCATATTTTACTAACATTCAGTAAGCCTTCCATGTGAGCCTTTGCAAGGTCAGTATGACTTTTCCACAATAAATATATGTGCAAAGGTCTTTACCATCACATAATTATGTCGTTGATTCATTAACTTCAAGATGCCGGATCTAACAATACACAGATTTGAGTTGTCTTCTCATCAACTAACCATCTAAAAAGTGAGAGTCTACTCTCTCCTCCGACAGCCAGCAATGACAGAAAAAGCAGTTTTGGATCTTTCAAGAACTATTAGTAATTCGCTTCCTAAGCAACCCACATCCACTTCATATGCCTAGAAGCCTCTTTCAAGATTATCAGCTTAGTATTTCTACTCTGTTAGTAATTTCAACCAACACAATCCAGAAATCCAACATATATAAAGTCGTTGCGCAGATCAGCATCCCCGTCGCTCAAGTGAGCTCTAGTCCCGTCCCTTCAATAACTTGTATATTATTTCTTCCACAAAATACAGTAATCACAGTCCCAAAATGAAAAAAGGCTCTATTGGATTGGCTTGGCTTGTATTTCACGAAAACAACCAAAAGATAACAGAATATTATGCTGAGTTCCATTCTCCCAGTAAACATAGTCGAACAAAACCATCCAATTGAAATCCCCAATTCATGGTTCCTTCTTGACAAATGCCGTCACCAAAACCGGTTGGCTGTAGCTGTTAATCAAATCTTGAATGAGTCGACACACAGTACTTCCCACTCCATTGTACCAGATGCAGGTCATCTATCAATGTTAGTCCAAAATTGACACCCACTCATTACTTCTCTTTATATGAACTACAACCTAATTCAATCTCCATTTCACCAAATAATTAGCAATTTCCAGTATTCAAAAATGAGTATTACTACATCTGATTGAATATTTCAACACTTCAGTAATTTCCAATTACCACAAATTTAAGTTCCCACCATGCACTCCACCACAAGAATTTAAAACTACAATCCCTAATTTTCTACACTTTTGAAGAAAATCCATAAACATTAAACAATAAATGCCTATTAAATTCCGCAAAACAATGATAAAAAGAAAAAAACAATTATAACTAGCTAAACCTCAAAATAATTAGAAAAAACAACATACTTAAGCGCTAATTTGCGATAAGCGGATTTGATTTCTTGATCGGTGGAATTTCGAGAAACGCCAAGAACTTCATACGGGTCACGCCGAAGCTGCGGTTGTTGTTGGTGTTGTTCATTTTTCTCCGGCTTTGATTTCTGAGTTGCCGGCATTTTCAACAACAGATTCCGAGAATTTCTCTCTCCTCCACCAATACAAAAAATTCCGACAAAGAAACCCTAGAAATCTACACTTTTTTCCTCTGAAATTTAACTTCCGACATAATAATAATAGTAATGAACATCAAAGATTTAGTGTTGAAATGATAAATTGGAAAAAGATGTTGTTTTCAACAGCTATCAAAGAATTTTGGTTTGAAAAGAAAGAGAGAAATAAAGATGTGGAAGTTGTGTTAAATTATAAGAGTGAGTCCATTTGCGTCACCAAGCTGGAGCTTAGCTTAGAAAGAGAAAGTGGGAGAGGAGAGAGAGTGTGAGTAAGAGGAGGGAATAGTAGTGAAAATTAGTTGATTTTTTAATTGCTAATAAAGCATCAATGCTTTCAAATTTTTAAAAATTGAACCTCAGGCTTTTTTTTTGGCTACAATGCGCCGCCTACGCGTAGGGTACACAGTCAATTTTATTTTTATTTTTTACTTATTAGATAAAATTGGGTAGAAAACATCAAACAAGTACTACTACTTTCGGTGGTGTACATCAAACATCGCCATAATTACTTTTTTTTCACCTAAATTGAATTGAAGGAGTTAAGGATACAAGAGGGTACTGAACTTTCACATTTGTTTCAGTTAGGGTACAGAATTTTAAAAAGGTCCAGTTAGGATATTCAAAATAGACGGTCGTTACTTTTTGGGAAATTTCTGTGAAATGCATCGTTTGGTGTGTATTCCTAGGCGCGTGTGCCACACGAAACGCCACCTAATGATTACCTTCATTTGGGCGGTTTAATTGGCGGGTTTCATCAACTTTCTGTCTTCTGTCATTGTTTGATTTGAATTAGTTGTAATTTGAATCACAACCAGAGAAGGGTTCACAAGCTTCACAAACAATAACAAGCCAAGCCTTACGGGTATGTGATTTGATTGAATTAGCTAACATTTTCTTACTTTATAATTTGTCCATGTATTATGAATTAGTTTCTTTATATTCAGGATCTGGCAATGGCTCAAAAAACGCAAAGGCGACAATAGTTCAAAGGTAACTTATATTTAGTTAATAATATGCTAGTATATAGCTTCATATGTCAATAAGAGTCCTAATATACCCTTTACATAGTTATATGGTACCATAAACAAACAAGGACCAAAATGAGTACACAAATCCAAGCATTAACACTCATAAATCCACCCTTTTTCATTTTAAGCATCATATATTTGATTCATTCTTCCTTGCCTTTTCATTTGCTGTCTTCAGATTGTGCCTCAGCAACATCACTTCACTCCTGAGCTCCTGTTTCTCCTCCATTAACCCCAAAATCACATTTTTCTGCTACTATGTAGGCTCTTCAACATCACACCATTTGAATAACTTGCACTCCATTGTATCAGTCTCAGCATCATAGTCAGGACATGCTACAAACCTTCTATCAGGGTTGTCCCTTGCCTAGGCTCTGATTTTGGTTATAACAAACCCACAATGACATCTTTTAGGAATTGGGAGTATGGACCCATAGCTATTTCTTGACATTATGCTGCCTAGGTGCAAAAAATACTAAAAATTATAATTCACATTCGTAAAAGGAAAAAAACATTAACATTAGATTTAATTTTCCTTAATCCAGTTGCTTTGTACCTGATTAATTGAAGGTAATGAAGTTGATTTTTTTTGCTGCTGATGAACAATATCGGATTTTTTCGTGTTGTGAAAGTTGATATTTATGTTGCTCCTGATTTCTTGAGAGATTGGATTTTTTGGATGTTCAATTATATCTGTTCATATGGTTCAGTTTAAAATGTATATCTTGTTTTATTACAGTTGAAGAATTTCGCTGTATTTTTTGAATTTTAGTGTGCTGAATTAACTATCACTTTGTAATTATTGCCACGTCCATTTTTCTTTTATTTTTTGGGCTGATAACGGTACAAACCAAAGTTCAGTACGTTAAGGTAATGGCCGTCCATTTTGAGTATCCTAACTGGAACTTTTTAAAGTTCAGTACCCTAACTGGAACAAATATAAAAGTTCAGTACCCTCTTGTATTCTTAACTCTGAATTGAAGCGAATAAGGTCATATTTTTTTGGTACAATTTTAGTTCATTTAACTCGTTTCAGTTCAGTTTCTCTTACAGTTTTATTTCAGTTCGATCCATTTCAGCTCATTTCAATTTAGTTTAACCAAAAGAACAAGGATTAAGCCATTCACCCCTCTCTTTCTTTGGACATCTTACTCTCTCATATCATCAACACCACACACTTAAAGCTGTCAGTTCAGGTGTGCAGGTCGACATAGGTCACCTTGAGTCAATTTAAAGTTAGAGTGGTGGGAAAAAAATTTGAGTTGTATTCGGGTCAAGTTAAGTTTAGGTTAGATCAAGAGCTCAACATCAAATTGGGATCAAGTCTTAATTGAGTCAATATCAAATTGGGCTCAAGTTTGAATCGAGTCGACATCAAATCGGGTCTAGTTATGTTTTTATTTGGATATTTTTATTCAATTAAATATCAAGATAAATAATATTCATAAACTACATACTCAATAGATATGTTGTAATAATTAGTCAAACAAAATGAAATAAATCAATTAATTTAACAAGTATTAACTTGGAGAAGTTCACATAAATTATCTAGTTATACATTAAGTTATTTACATTTTTATATATATTGACTATTATCTTCATTTCATCATAACAACAACAACAATATCATTGTAATCGGGTGAAAACAAACAAGAGCAAAATCATAGAAAAAATAAAACTATCGTGATTTATGTTCGCATTGATTTAATAAGTGATAATTTTTTTAAAAAATAATTGTCAATTGGTACCTTATAAAATCTAGGGTGTTCATGGTAGGTTAATTGTCCTGAAATAACATTTCTGTTCAGTAATCGAAAATACAAATTCACATTTTTGTGTATTGTAACCATAATCATTTGAAACGGAATCCGCCTCAAGTTTTGATTACATATATATATATATTATAATATATATATATATATATTATATATATATATATATATATTATATATATATATATATATATCACATGAGAATGCTCCTTACATGAGAAATGAGAATGAATCTCAACCATACAATTGGATCAGAGTTACAACACCTTTTCATTATAGTTATACTTCCAAAAAAACTTTGAGTCCAAAAAAAATAACTTGGAATTTTATTCCCTTTTCCTTTTCAGTTTCCCTCAAACCCCGAAACAAACAAGATAAAAGGCAATCAAGAGGTTTTATTCCCTTTTTCTTTTCAGTTTCCCTCAAACCAAACGCCCCCTTATAGTATTTAGTAGTACTAACTAATAACATGGTAAGAACGTCATCACAATACTTTACATAAGTGGATACTAGCATTTTTTTGCACGCGATGTGTGCTTTAGTTTTTTTTTCGAGACAGAAACTCGGGTTGATTCGATATACGTAAGAGTCAAATTTTAAACATTATACATACGAAGTATGATTGTTTTTATTTGCAAAATTTGATTGGTTTTGTTGTGTCACTTAAGTCTTTTACCAATCTTTTTCTTTTTTACTTTTCAAAATTAAATTCTATGAACAAAATAGAAATTTTATTGAATTTATTTATATTTCTAATATTGTAATTGTTTTTTTGTTTTTGAATTAAGTACACTACTTCATAGATTGTGAAGAAAGTGGACACTTTTATTTCAAGTCAAATTTTTGTGAATATTTTTGTGAATATGTATTGATGTTGTATTATATTGGTTTTATTAGTTTGTAAGTGAGTTTTTTAGTTTTGTAAAGTTTCCTCATTTGATTAATTTGTAGAATGTAAATTATGCAATTCTATGATTTTAGTTGACTTGTAAGTGATTGCTATTATTTTATTTCCAATATTTTTGTTAGAAACCCCCTTTGGTTTGTAAGTGAATTTGTAATTTAGAAAGAGATTGGGGTAAAATAGTCTCTTCATTCGGGGACACCATAGCTCCTCCCTTCCCTTATATAATAGAGATCTATTTGAATAAGAGATGTCCATTATTATCTCAAATGACATATAGCGATAATAAATTATGGTTTGATGATGTAACTTATCATGTATTTATATCTGTTTAATGTTTATAGTTATATCATAAATAATAATAATAATAATAATAATAATAAATTGACGATGTAGGTCTCAACTTTGCGTGATAATTTTTAAAAGGTCTGAACTATTGATTAACCCGTGTAGGTCCCAACTTTAGGGGGTATTAACTTTTAGCGGGCCTTACTGACTTGAAAATGGCTTAATAGGTCATAACTTGTAAAACTTGGGTCACACCAGAAGGGTTAATTGACGGAGGGAAGTAGGAACTAGGTGAGATTTAAAAAAAAATCGTCAGTTTTAAGTCACCGAGGCCCGCTAAAAGTTAAGACCCCATAAAGTTGGGACCTACACAGGTTAATCAATAGTTCAAACCTTTTAAAAATTATCGCCCAAAGTTCAGACCTTTATTGTCGATTTTTCCTAATAATAATAATAACACTTCCTCTGTTCTGTTTTAAATGGAAAAAAATATTTTTTCATGCAACCCAACACGATTTTTTAATCATTAATATCCTTAGTGCGAACACGTAAATATTATAAAAAGTTATAATTTGATAGTATGCGCGCATCAATAAGAATATAACAAGATCCGACTTGATTATGTTTTTCTTTATATAATGGCGATAAATTGGAGTGAAATTGATCAATGAATAGTGTCATTTCACTCAACGTTTCATTGAAAAAAGAATGGAGGAAGTAATAATAATAATAATAATAATAATAATAATAATAATAATAATAATAATAATAATAATAATAATAATAATAATAATAATAATAATAATAATAATAATAATAATAATAATAATAATAATAATAATGATGATGATGATGATGATGATGATGATAATGATAATGATAATTGTTTCTGTCTAGAAATTAAGGTTAATGATCTGTGCTGAACAAGTCCTTAAGTCCGAGCGGAGCTGGTTATCAGTTCACCGGAAACCTGCAAAACACAGAAAAACTACCCCGGGGGTTGTTCCGGGATCGCCCCTCCGACGCTCAAGTCAGTTGATGAATGAGGTAGAGAGAGAGAGTCTAGAGTGAGAAACTCAAGTTAGTTAGGTGAGTATTCAATACCTTTGCATTGATGGGACAAGAGGTATTTATAGTGGTGAGAATTTCCATGAAGTGGTGAGCTGGATGGGACAGCTCACTTAGGGATTGATGATACCTTTTCAAAAGATGATTCAGGTGGGACCCATGAAGCCTGAGATGGCCATGCTGTAATTGGTGGGACCCACGATGCTTAGGTGGCGGTGCCACATGGCCTTATGCCTTTGGAAGGGCCTAATGGGCCCAAACATTTAGCCCCACGCCAGGAAGGGGCAGAAGAGCCATCCGACCGGGTGAAGCCTCTTGGTGGCGTAGAGTCCTTTCATCAGACCGACCTCAATAAGGAAAAGCCAGAAGGAGACCAGGTCGGACATGCGCCGACCAGGTCTGATATCCGCAGGTTCAATTAGGCCGACCTCCACGAAGGGAGATCAGAAGGAGACCAGGTCGGGAAGGCGCCGACCAGGTCGGTGATATCCGCAGGCACGGTTAGGCCGACCTCCATGAAGGGAGATCAGGAGGAGACCAGGTCGGGAAGGCGCCGACCAGGTCGGTGATATCCGCAGGCACAGTTAGGCCGACCTCCATGAAGGGAGATCAGGAGGAGACCATGTCGGGAAGGCGCCGACCAGGTCGGTGATATCCGCAGGCACAGTTAGGCCGACCTCCATGAAGGGAGATCAGGAGGAGACCAGGTCGGGAAGGCGCCGACCAGGTGCTCTTAACTTCAAGCAGCTCGCATGCTGAAAAGGCTGGCTTGAGATGAGGTGAGTTCCTACATTGACCGACCAGGTCCCGAATGAGGCGACTGGCTCGGCCGTGAGATCAATGGGCCCCCCTTGACCGACCAGGTCCAGGGAGAGGGAACCGGCTCGGACAGAGGCCAAGGAGCCCCTTGCTAGGCCGACCGGGTTCAGATAGGCGGGCGCGGCTCGGACAGGGGCTAAAGAACCCTGGAGAGGCCGACCAGGTACCCTCTAGTACCTAGTTTTACCGACCGAGTAAAGAGAGTGGTAGAGGCCTGGTCGGACAATGGGTAAGGTAGCCCCATGTGACCGACCGGGTTCTAGATGACGGGCGCAGCTCGGACAAGGGCTAATGAGCCCTGGAGAGGCCGACCAGGTGCTCCCTAGCACTTAACAAACCTGGCTAAGTTAAGGGGGCGAGCAGAGACCGGGTCGGGCAAGGGGTGACGGAGCCCCAACTTGATCGACCGGGTTCTGGATTGGCGGGCGCTGCTCGGACAGGGGCTAACATGCCCTGGAGAGGCCGACCGGGTGCTCCCTAGCACTTAGCAAGCTTGGCTAAATGAAGGGGGCGAGCAGAGACCTGGTCGGGCAAGAGGTGGTGGAGCCCCAACTTGACCGACCGGGTTCTGGATTGACGGGCGCTGCTCGGACAGGGGCTAACATGCCCTGGAGAGGCCGACCGGGTGCTCCCTAGCACTTAGTAAATTTGGCTAAATGAAGGGGGCGAGCAGAGACCTGGTCGGGCAAGAGGTGATGGAGCCCCAACTTGACCAACCGGGTTCTGGATTGACGGGCGCTGCTCGGACAGGGGCTAACATGCCCTGGAGAGGCCGACCGGGTGCTCCCTAGCACTTAGTAAATTTGGCTAAATGAAGGGGGCGAGCAGAGACCTGGTCGGGCAAGAGGTGATGGAGCCCCAACTTGACCGACCGGGTTCTGGATTGACGGGCGCTGCTCGGACAGGGGCTAACATGCCCTGGAGAGGCCGACCGGGTGCTCCCTAGCACTTAGTAAATTTGGCTGAGCGAAGTTAAGGATTATTCTCGTCCGACCAGTGGCTTGCCACATGGCGCTTCTCAGCTGGGTAGTTGAGCTAGATGGGACTTTCTGGAAATTTTGACGTTTCATCTTCCCAGGGGCCATGTGGAGACATTTGATTGGCTTGTGGGGCGACGCGTCCCGAGGCACGCCTTTATATATGTACGGAGAGGAGAGAGAGGAATCATTTGTGCAAAATCTCTCAGAAATTTTCCACTTTCTCTCTCTAAAAGCTCTCGCTTCTCTCTAAGTTCCGGCAATTTCCCCGGTTTCCATCGTCCGACCAGGTACGCTCTTGTTCTTTTAAGTTTTTGCTTTTTCTTTTCAATAACCTCGGCCGACTCCCTTGTCTATACAATAATGGGAGAATCGTCCGAGTCGGTGACACCTCCGACCTCACCTCCCTATAATCGGTTCGAGGAGGTGAGGGGGATGGGAATAACGTTGGTGTCGACCTTAATAAGTTGTCCCGACCCCTCGGCCGTTCCCGACGCGGTTCTGCTTCCGAGCCCCTCATCGTCACTAGAGGAAGAGGCCGAGGGCGCTGTTCCCTTCCCCTGGGAAGTGTCCCTGGCCTTTTCTTCGAAAGCCAGTTACTTAGATAAATACCTTGCTGATGGTGTAGTGAGGGTGAAGATGTCGGACAGCGAAGAAGTTTCAACCTCCGGCCGACCGGAGTTTCCGGATCCAGATCCGAAAGGAGGACCGGGGTCCAAGTTTCCGCTCCCCTCGCTGATGAAGGCCCTTCTTGATGATCCGAGGGGGCAGGCTGCGAGGTTCCAAATAAGGGACCCTTATATGCTAGTCAGACCGGAAGCCTTTCATACAGTTCTTACTCCTCCCCCGGGCTGCACCGCGGTCTATTATAAGTCCATGGAGATGGGGCTCCGATTCCCTTTGACTCCCTTTGTGAAGGATCTTCTCAACGCCTACAATCTGTGCATAAGTCAAATCTCTCCGAATTCCTGGGGAGGAATCATTGCTGTTCAGACCTTATGCGCTATGCTGAGCGTCCGACCAACAATCCGACTATGGCGCAATATGTTCAAGTTGGTCGAGATGTCGGCCGGAGACAACGGTCCAGGTTGGTGGTGCTTTCAATCCCGACAGGGTTACAAGGTGGTGCTCGACCTGCCTACGTCCCAAAAAGGCTTTAGGAGGGAGTTCGCCTTCGTGTTCTTTGGAGGGGACTGGGGAATCCCCACAATCCGACCGGATGTCGAGCCCAACCACGAGCTTAACTTCAGGGTTCCAGAGATGTCTGAGGAAGAAGCCGTTGCGGCTATATACATGCAGACTGAGGCCCAAATTGTTCAAGGGGGAGAAGTCTACGTAGCCAGCAACTGGATACCGAGCTGCCGCTTGTTCAAGAGCGAGCACTTGCTGTCGGCGGTCGGGCTTAGCCGGACATTCCCCAGGGGTAATCGGCCGAGGGGGTTACTTTGCATGTTTGTTTTTGTTTATATTTCTAACTTTATAACAATATGCTTCCCCTTGCAGCTTGTTCTTTGACGCGTCTCTTGGAATCCGACCCCGACATGGCTGAGAAATTGAATTATGCAGCAATGAGGGCGGCCCAGCTTAAGGCCGAGTTGAAGGCAAAGAAGATTGGAGTTCCCAACCCTCCAAAGGTATGCCTCGGGTTTTGGCCGAGTACTTTTTCTTGCTAATTCCGAGCTGACCTTGAAACTTTGCAGGATCCGTCGAAGCCTAAGGCTTCTAAGAAGAGGAAGGAGCGGGATCCTCATAAGGTGGCCAAGACCGAGAAGGCGTTGGCCAAGTCCCAGGACGAAAAGGCTAAAAAGGCCAAATCTGTCGAAGTCAATAGTCCCTGGCCAGAGGAGCGGGCAGACAAGTCCGAGGGGACCCGTATTTCCATACATTCGGAGGACTTCCGACCAGTTCGGAGTCCTCAATACACACCGGCCACCCCTCGCCCTCATGACGACCCGGAAGAGCTTAACCTTGCTCTGGCTAAGCCGTTTGCCGAACTGGATGCCCACGGGCTCGACACCCGTTGGATGAATGCGGTGGAGTGCTTGTATAGTCCCACCGACCGGGAATACATTGCGCAATCCAGCGGCCCGGAGGAGACGAACGACCTCTTCCGCAGCTGGGTTGAGGTGAGCTCCTTTCGCTTTTAACTTAGCCGCTTTTCTTTGCCAAGTACTGAATCTTTTTGCTATTGCAGTTCTCCGCTCGGCTGGTCAACGTGGCTCGGAATAAGGTGCACCTGGCCGACAAGGTATCCGACTTGGAGGCTCGAGGCAAAAAGCAGTACGAGAAGCTCCGCGCTGCCAAGGAGGGCCGGAGGATAGCCGGGGCCGACCTTGTCAACGCCAAGCGCTGCATTGATCGGGACCAGGAAGATTTCAAGGCTGAGCGGGCCCAGTGGGACTTGGCCAAGCAGGCGCTCATTAAGGAGAGGGACGAGGCCGTGATTGCCAAGACGGCTGCTGAGGCCCGAGTTGTGGAGGCGGAGGGCAAAATAACCGAGCTGCGCTTCCAACTGGCTGAGCTGGAAAAGGCTCCCAAAACCGAGGACCAATGGTTTGCGAGTTGGAAGGAGACCAAGGCTTGTACCGATTTTGTCAACGAGGTCGGCTCTACTGCCCAGAAGATGGGGGTGGACGACGCCCTCAAGCGGATGAAGGCGGCCTTGGCCAGATCCCACCCCTCTCTTCCCTGGTCCGAGGTGAAGGGAAGCTATGATGCCCTTCTGAAGGAGGAAGACCAGGCCTTGCTCGCCGAGCTGCATATCGCTCTGTCCGATGAGGACGATGATGAAGATGACGGCGAGGAGGCGGAGGTTGCTGAGGAGCAGGACCAAGGGGTGGCCAGGTCCGAGGAACATCATGGAAGTACTAATGATCAGACCGACCCCCCTGTCGCTTAGGTTTCCTTTGAATTGTATTTTGTTTTCTTTTTGCTCTCAACCTTGGTAGTACCAAGGTTTTAGGATGTAATATTTTTCTAACTTCAATGAAAAGTCTTCTTTTAATTTTATCCGAGCGCCTTTTATGTTTGTCAATTGCAATTTTGTTTCAAGCATTGATTCTCGAACTGGTTAAGTTTTGCCTGATAGCGCTGGCCGGATTTAGCTCGAACAACTCGCGATTGAAACTGGTTAAGTTTCGAAAGATGTAGTTGGTCGGATTAAATTCGAATAATTAAAACTGGCTAAGTTTAATCAGAACTTGAACAAATGACTGGTTAAGTCTTTTTATAACTTGGAAAATTGACTGGTTAAGTCTTACAATTTGCCTGACTGTCGAGTGACTACATGCCATACCTGGCCAGTATCTCAGCTATATGCCCCTAATTGCAATTGACTATACATAGTATTTCTTTAGATTATCCAGGTTCCATGGCCGAGCAAGTGGTATGCCTTCAGGATTCTCGAGCTGGAATGTACCAGGCTTGATGACTTTGGTTACTTTGTAAGGACCGTCCCAGTTGGCCCCTAGTTTGCCTTTCAGATGTGATAGCCCCGTAGCTTCGACCTTCCTGACCACCCAATCTCCGAGCTGGATTGGCCTTGACTTGACTCGACGATTGAACTGCCGAGTTACTCTTTGCTTGTAGCGGATCGACCTTAACAATGAGTTGCCCCTTGTTTCTGGCAGCAGGTCGAGGTTGACAGGCTTTTCTTCTTCATTTTGCTCGAAGTCATAGAAGGTGATCCGAGGTGATGGGATACCGACCTCTACGGGTAGTACTGCCTCACTGCCGTAGACTAATCCGAACGGGGAGTGTCCCGTTGCTTCCTTTACCGTTGTCCGAGCGGACCATAAGACTCCAGGCAGGTCGTCCACCCAAGCCCCTTTTGCCGCGTCAAGGGATTTTTTGATCCCCTTGAGCACTATCTTATTGGCTGCTTCGCTTGGCCTTGGTTTGTGGTCGGGAAACGGCAGAGAACCTGGTCTGTATTCCAAAACGAGCACAATATTCCCGAGTTGGTCCGCTATTAAATTGCCGACCATTGTCCGAGACCAGGGCTCGGGGACTCCAAACCTTGTGATTATGTTCCTCCAAATGAAGGCTTGGACTTGTTTGTCAGTGATGGAGGCAAGGGGTTCGGCTTCAGTCCACTTGGTGAAATAGTCTATGGCCACTATCAAGAACTTCCGCTGCAGATGCTGGGGAATGGGCCGAGCAGGTCCATGCCCCATTTGTCAAATGGCAGAACTGCTTGAATGGGATTGAGGGGGTAGCTGGGGATCTGGGAATATCCGAATGGATTTGGCAAGATGGGCATCTCTTCACCAATTCTTGTGCATCTGCCTTGAGGTAGGCCAGATACCCAGCCCTTAGAGCTTTTCCTGCTATGGTCTCCCCCCTTGATGGCTGCTACACGCCCCTTGGTGTATTTCCCTTAGGATGTAATTTCCTTCTTCAGGGGTTACACATTTCAGCAATGGGTGCGTGTATGACTTCTTGTAGAGCTGTTCGCCATGCCATAAGAACCAACCTGCTCGATGCTTGATCCTTTCGGCTTCTTTGGCATCTGTTGGGAGGACTCCATCCCTTAAGTATCCGACCACCTCATCCATCCAAGTGGCGTTCGGTCTAGAATCAATGTTCCTTGGCATTTATGCTGGGCTGGCGAAGCACCTCCCACATGATAGTCCGAGGGGCTGACCCCTCTGCCGAACTAGCCATACGAGCCAAAGCGTCGGCTTGTTGATTCTCCGACCTGGGTATGTGGCTGATGCGGAAATGGGAGAGTTTTTTGATGAACTCTTGTGCCTTGGCCAGGTACATTCTCATATTGTCCTCCTTGGCCTCGTACTCTCCCGAGACCTGACCGACTATAAGCTGGGAGTCTGATCGGGCCTCAATGGCCGTGGCTCCTGCAAGAATGCACAGCTGAAGTCCGAGGATGAGAGCTTCATATCCGCTTCATTGTTCGACCCAGGAATTCGAATTGATTGCTACTCCATTTTTTCTCCGACCGGGGGCTTAAGCACTAGCCCCGCCCCACATCCTGACTTGGTGGAGGAACCATCCACGTACAGCTCCCACTCTTCATTCTGGCCGACCGGGGGCCGAGTTGTGCACTCAGTTATAAAGTCCGCCAAGGCTTGAGCTTTGATGGCCCTTCTGGGCTCATACTCCAGGCCGAAATCAGCCAACTGGTCAGCCCAATCGTCATCCGACTGGAGTGGTTCTGCTCTTCTATGACCTTGCGGAGAGGCTGTCCGGTAAGGACCTTGATTTGATGGGCTTGGAAGTATGGTTTCAGCTTTCTACTGCCATGACGAGGGCGAAGACCATCTTCTCCACCTCACTATATTTCGATTTTGCCCCTCGAAAGGCATGACTTATGAAATAAACTGGGTGCTGCGTCCCTTCCCTTTCGGCTACCAGAACAGCGCTCAGGGCGTATTCGGATACGGCCAAGTACACAAACAATGTTTCCCCCGGCAAGGGGGACATGAGCTTGGGCAGAGTTGATAAATGAAGTTTGAGGGAGGGAAGGCTTGCTCAGCTTCTTCTCCCATGTGAACTCTTTTCTCTTAAGGGCCTTAGAAGAACAGGCTCTTATCAGCCGACCGTGTAGGAACCGTCCGAGGGCAGCTAGACATCCTGTTAGGCGCTGCACTTCCCTGACGTTCCGGGGGGATTTCATTTCCAGAACTGCCTTGATCTTGTCGGGTTGGCCTCAATACCCCTTTCATCACCAGAAATCCGAGGCACTTCCCCCTTTCACTCCGAAGACGCACTTTTTAGGTTGAGCATCATACGATACTTCCTCAGTGTGCTCAGCGTCTCCCTCTAGGTCGCTGGATGATCAGAGTGGGCCTTGCTTTTGACGATCATGTCGTCAACATACACTCATGTTCCGACCCAACTGATCACTGAAAATTTTTTAACTGTCCGCTGGTAGGTGGCTCCGGCATTTTTCAGTCCGAATGGCATCATTTTATAGCAGTATACCCCTTGCGGGGTGGTGAAAGCGGTATGAATCCGATCATGTTCCGCCATGGGAATTTGGTGATAGCCTGCATTAGCATCCATGAAGCTTAGAAGGGCATGACCAGCTGTCGAATCGACTAACCTGTCTATTTTGGGCAGAGGATGGTTGTCTTTCGGACAGGCCTTGTTCAGGTCTGTGAAATCCACGCACATGCGCCAAGCCCCCTCGGCTTTTTCACCAGTACTATTAGCCAGCCATTCCGAGTACTGGCATTCCTCAATGAATCCTGCCTCAGCAGTTTTTTGACCTCCACTGCGGCAGCTTTGCACCTTTCCGGACCTTGATGCCTTAGCTTTTGCTTGACGGCTTGTATCCCTCCTTAATGTTCAGCTCATGACACATAATTTTGGGGTCAAGTCCACGGCATCTCTGAGGCCTCATAGGCGAAACGTCCTGGTATTCCCTGAGCACTTGCACTACTTGTGCTCTTGTTTCTGGGTTTAGGGCCTTGCCCACTCTTACAGTCCGACCGGGTTCTGTCCCGATCTCTACTTCTTCGTCTTCCTCAGCTGGCTGAGGTCGTTCGTACTGTTTGGGGTTTTCTGTTATGTACACCCCCAAGTTCCTTGGTGAATTTCTTCCCTTTTTCTCTTCTTCGAGTCCTCTTGGACGTCGATTTCAGTTCTGCTCTTTAATATTAACATAGCATTCTGTCCAGCCTGCTGATCTCCCTGAATTTTTCCGACCTTCCCCTCATCCGTTTCGAACTGCATGAGTAGTTGGTATGTGGAGATGGCAGCTTTTGTTTTGTTCAGAGTGGGTCGCCCCATTATTATGTTGTATGGAAGGGGGATGTCGACCACTAGAAAGTCGATCGGTAGGCTTCTGCCTTTGCCTTTCTCACCCATCCGAGTGGGGAGCTTTATCGATCCAACGGGCTGTACCGAGTTACCCCCGAAGCCTATGAGTGGCTGGTCGAGTGGCATGACATCCTCTTCGCTGTACTTCAGCTTTTTCAGGCATTCTAGAGTTATGATGTCAGCGGACGACCCACTATCGACCAAGACTCGCCTCACCCGGGAGTTGGCCACCTTGAGCTCGATGACCAGGGGGTCATCGTGGGGAACACTGACTGGCCGACTGGATTCCCCGAAGGTCATTATAGGACAGTCCGACCGGCTTGGTTTGACCTCTAGTACCTGGTGCTTGAGGTTTTGGAGGTGAGCTTTCCTGGCTCGGCCGGTTAGGCCTCCCGAGGCGAAGCCACCCGAGATGACCCCAATGTAGCCCTCTGTATCCCCACTGTTGGACTGACCGACCTTCTGCTTTCCCTTCTCTTCACTCGTGTGCTTGAGGTAGCGGTTCAGCTTCCCCTGGTCAGCTAGATTGTCCAACCCCTTCTTCACTCCCTGCAATCTTTGTGGTATGCCACATTCGCGGTGGTATTCGCACCACTGGCTTTTGTCCCTCCGGTAGGCTGAGGTCCGGATGGGTTGGGGATTGGGCAGTATGGACTTGTGCTTGATGTCCAGGTATATTTCCCTCCGGTTCTTATTGAAACGAGGGTCGTTTCCATGATCAGTGAACCTATCGACCTACCGCCCGTTTTCTGCTGTTTGGGCTGATCTCTGTTATTTCCTTCTTCCTTCCTCTTCTTACTTCCTTCTTCCGAGTGACGGCAAATGTCCGCCGCTTGGATAAACCTCTGAGCCTTTGCCATGGCTTCTGAAAAGGTTTTCACTTCACTCTCAGCCAATGTCCATCTTAGCCGGCCAGGTTGTAATCCGGACATGAGAGCAGCGAAGGCCACGGCATCCTGCAGGTCGGATATTTCAGGGACTTTCATTGAATCTTTTTATGTAGTCGGCTAGACTTTCATTCTTCTCTTGCTTGACCCCCATGAGGTGTAAGCTAGTCTTCTTTTGCCTCTTTCCGGCCACGAACTGATGGGTAAACATATCCTCGAGCACGGCGAAGTCGGTGATGATTCCGGCTGGCAATTCTTGGAACCAATTTAGCGCGAGCCCTTTCAGTGTGGTAGGGAAGAACCGACACCATGTGGCCTCGCAGCTGGTCTGCACACTCATCTGGGCCTTATACGTGGCCATATGGTCTTCCGGGTCGGTTAGGCCCGCGAACGGTTCAATCAGTGGCGTTTTGACTTTCCCTTGGGTAGGGGTGTCAATAATCTCTCGGCTGAACGGGGTCATGAACTTGAGGCTCCCTTGCCGAGCCTTGGGGTTTGGACTGAGCGGAATCACCATGCCCCTCACGCTGAGCAGCCTTGCGATCTAGGAACTGACGAGCATCATATCCCTGACTACGGCGTTTCTCATTAAGGATATTTCGAGCATCTTCCGGTTTGCGGCCAGGATTCCCCCTTGGCGATCTGGAGACATGGGTCTCCTCCCTTCGGAGAGCTGCTTCCCGAGGGGCCGACCTCTCGCCTAGAGGGGGGCGCTCATCTTGCCGGGAGGGGGGCCTTTGAGACCGAGTAAGCTCCCGAGCAGCTGACCTTTGCCGGTTAGGTTGGTCATGAATGGAGCGAGGGTTTCGCTCTTCCCTGTGAGAGGGCCTCTGGACGTTGTCATCACGTGGCTGGAGGTTGAGCTGATTATGCCCTTGCCCTTGCTGGAGAGTGGTCAGCATTTGCATGATGTTTGTTTGCAAGGTTTGTTGCAGCTGAGCTGCTATGAGTGCTATGTCAGCTGTGAGCAAGGTTGGGGTCACGCGTGTATTTCCCGAGAGGGAGAAGGTTGAAGTTCCTGGGAGAGCTCCAGGTTAGGGTCCAGTGTATGAACCGACGGGGATCTAGTTCGTGCTGACCTCCTTGGTTGGGGTGAGGGTTCCCTCTCGGTCCGCTGAGGTTGGGTAGATCTGTTACGGGCGTTCTTGGAAGGTGCCATGGCTGACCAGCACTGTGATTAAGTCCTGCTGAGCAGCAAGTGAGTCTTTCGAAGTGGTGGCGAAGTAACTTTTTGTACGATCCCCACAGACGGCGCCAAACTGTTTCTGTCTAGAAATTAAGGTTAATGATCTGTGCTGAACAAGTCCTTAAGTCCGAGCGGAGCTGGTTATCAGTTCACCGGAAACCTGCAAAACACAGAAAAACTACCCCGGGGGTTGTTCCGGGATCGCCCCTCCGACGCTCAAGTCAGTTGATGATGAGGTAGAGAGAGAGAGAGTCTAGAGTGAGAAACTCAAGTTAGTTAGGTGAGTATTCAATACCTTTGCATTGATGGGACAAGAGGTATTTATAGTGGTGAGAATTTCCATGAAGTGGTGAGCTGGATGGGACAGCTCACTTAGGGATTGATGATACCTTTTCAAAGATGATTCAGGTGGGACCCATGAAGCCTGAGATGGCCATGCTGTAATTGGTGGGACCCACGATGCTTAGGTGGCGGTGCCACATGGCCTTATGCCTTTGGAAGGGCCTAATGGGCCCAAACAATAATGATAATGATAATGACAATGATAATGACAATGATAATGACAATAACAATAACAATAACAGTAACAATAACAGTAAGAGTAAGAGTAACAGTAACAGTAACAGTAACAGTAACAGTATTAGTAACAGTAACAGTAACATTAACAGTAACGGTAACAGTAATAGTAACAGTAACAGTAACAGTAACAGTAACAGTAACAGTAACAGTAACAGTAACAGTAACAATAACAATAACAATAACAATAACAATAACAATAACAATAAAAGTAACAATAACAACAGCAATAACAATAACAATAACAATAATACTAATAATAATAATAACAATAACAGTAATAAAAATCAACCTTCTTTTCGCTTAATTACTTGTTACAACAAATAAGAGACAATAAAAACTATATAATGAGATCAATTTATAAGCAACATACATAGATGATGATAAATTCTACTCCCTCCGTTTCCTAAAGATCTTCCCTCTGTTGCTTTATTCCTTATTTGGCAAAACAAATTTCCCTGTTTACCCTCTCATGTCACTATCATATGGTCCACCATTACATTATTAATTCAATTTCACTCCTTTTCTCTCTCCTACTTTAACCCCTTTTCATTTGTTTATTTATCTTAACGCCTTTCTCTCTCCTACTTTACTCACACCATGCCCCACACAACTTTTTTTTCCTTGGTATTTGTAGGAACAGTAAGTGGGAAGATCTTTAGGAAACAGAGGGAGTAAATATGATAGTTACTTTGATAATTCTTATTTATTAATTTGAAAGGTTGAGTCTAAATTTGACCAATTTATTTCCAACTTTCAGATTTAGGTTGTGTTCTCTTCACTTTAACTAATCTGAACTAATCTTATTAAATATAATAAAATCTCACTAACATTGTTTTTACCTTGTGTACATTTACACCTGATAGGCTAAAGTCGTATCACTTAATAAAAAATAACCTAAGGTCCACTAACTAGTAGTCAGGGAAGTCAGGATCAAATCCACAAGGAGATGGCTATACTATTATATCTAAACTCAAATATTATACTAGCTAAATCAGATGATAAACTAAGCAAATAATCAAATCACATATATTAATTAAGGGAAAGACTAGAGAACGGTTCACCATATATGAAATTTAGGATATCAAGAATGATTGAAGAACTCAAAGAAATAATCTAACTAAGACACATGTAATTTCTCTCGAACATTACCACCCTCGAAGCTCACTAAGCCGCTTTCGCATGGTCATAGATCGCTAAGCCTACTATTGAGAGCCTATACAAAATCCTACCTCTCGATCTATAACTTTGTATTGCAACAATAATCAATACAGTTGACCAAACTTGTAAATTAACTTAAAGAACTCAATAGCAAGAATCAAACAAATCAATGAATTAAATATTCAATCTATCCCTCATATGCATACATAGATACCTAATCCCTAGAAAGAGGACTACTCACTCATATTTATGAAAGCAATAACAATATCAATATAAAAATTGATACATAAATTAATTGCAAATAACTAGAAATTGATCTAAACAATAATAAAGAAAGCAATAGAAAAGATTACCAAATTGAAGAACTATATAGAAACTTGTAAATAAACCAAAGGTCAAATCTTGAATCCAAAGAGAAAAGCAATAAATAGGGTTTGTGAATCTCTAGAAAAAAACGAGGAAAATAAAAGGTAGTTCAGCAATATTATGCTTTTTCTATAAAACAGATAGGAAAAGTAATATAAAAATAGATATGTAGGGGTCACCTCCCGATCAAGTCAGGCGACCCACTTTTATCGTGGAATCTTCACACTGCAGAAACAAGTGTCGCCCGATGGCATCGAGCCAACCCCCCACCCCCCCCCCCTCCCGACCAGATCGAGCCATGTTCAATTCATTGCAAACGCACGCAGCACACACAACACGCAACCGATGGCATTGGGCCAATCTGCCCGATCGGGTCCGGGCCACTCAAGTTCATCACAAGCTTCACTTCGCAGCGCAACAATCACCGTCAGATTGCTTCGGGAAGATCCGCCTGGTCGGGCCATAACAACGAACTACGACAGGGCCAAAGGCGCTAGATCGGGCTCGCAACAAAAATCGTTTCTGGCAAGATGGTAACCCGATTGGGCTTGAGGCCCCATATGGGATTGGGTGAAGCCACTTTTCTTCGTTTCTTGGCTCCATACGCCAAGTCTTCCAATCTTCTTTTGCCCAAGGCCTCCGCTCCGAAAATATTCTTGGAACTACAAAACACTATATATGTGCCTTCAAACCTCTCCAATCCATTATAGTAGTCATAGAGTAGTAGAGAATCGAGAAATAGTTTCCCAAAACCTACAAATCATCACAAAATAGAAAACCACAATTAGATGGAGAAAGTTAGCATAAAATGGCTCATAAGAGCACCATTGACACACACTTTAACTTATAAGTAGGGGGGAAATTATATATAAAATCATAACATCAACGCCTTGTTGGACCAAATCAAACATGATTAGACCTGTTCAAATATGAAACTCATACTTAAGGTGAAAAGAAACATGCTCAATCTAATCACTTTATAATGTAGTCCAGTCCAACATATATATTTGAAATGATTATGACTTTTCTCATCCCATTTGCATCCTTAAGGCAGGTAACACTGAGAACATGGTCCAACTTATATTATTATCTTTTAGATGTTTATCACTTAATTTTCAATAAGTATACGACCTCTACTCAAGACTCAAGAGGACTCTGAAAGTATTTTTCTATAAATTTCTTTTTGTCATCCAAAAAAAATCCAAATAATTTTGTACTTCTATTTAAGGGTAAGTTCTCATTCCCAAAAAAAAGGTAAGTTCTTGTAATGACCTAAACATTTTAAACATTATCTTGATTGTCCATGTCTGGACTTTTTGTTTTGCAAAATTGGTTTACTGTCCAAAAGATTGCATTCTTATATTCCATTCGTTCCATAACATAGTGCTCAATTTTCATTTTTCACGTTTATTAAGAAAAATTGAAGGATTAGTAGGGTTTTCAAAAAAAACATATTTAAGGAAGTGTTTTTTTGGCACTTTTTTCTTTGAATTAGTTTTTTATTTACTTTTTCCTTTAAAATAAAATAAAAAGGCAATAAATATTCCTTGAAATAGTGTAAAACAAGACTCCCTTGGCTTTTTTTATTTGCTATATTGTTGATTTGGGAATGAAGCCATTAATTTTTACCGACTATTTTGATTTTTTTTATAAGTAAAAATATAGTCAATTGTGGCCTTGTTAGAGTCGTCTCGATGTGTAGACTCATAATATCAAATTTTTATAATTTTTACTTAAACGAAATAAGAGATCGAGGGTTAAGTAACGTCTTAAATATCACAAAACAAAAATGTAGCAAATAAAAGAAAGCACATGGAGTAAATAAGGGCACATAATTTGAAAGAAAAGTAGGAATTTTTGAAAATTTTATGTAGAAGTGAAGGATAATCTAATCCAAATAAATTGACAAAATAAGAAAATAGACACAATAGTTTAGTACATCCAAAAAGAAATGCAAGTACTATATTATGATACGGAGGGAGTAACTGTATACATGTTTTTCCCTCTAAACATAAAGGACATATTATTTATGAATTAAAGAGTATCTCAAAGTTTTTGATTAGTAACACACTAGCCCATAATAGAAATTATTCGTAGAAAATAATAAATATATAATTCCTCTGTTATAAAATACTTGACACATTTTACTCAACACACTTGTCAATACATTTTTTTAACCACAAATAATTCTTATTTTCTACAAGTAAAAATTATAAAAAATTTCAACATATTTACAACAATATCATTACTAAAAAACCCAAATTTATCATTATCACTCCCTAATCCTACATGGGCAACAAACCCAATGACCTCCTTTTTTTCTATCTCCTCCTTTTCACTAATTCACCCCTCTAATTATAATTACCAAATTATACCAAGGATGTCTTGGCCGAGTGGTTAAGATTGAGGTGTTGTGAACGATAGGTTACAGGTTCGAATCCTCCCTCCCCTTCTTTGTACTTTGTACTGCCTTTGTGGCTCATATGGATAAAAAAAATTTACCAAATCTTGACTAGGAGTCCATGTCGAGCCAAATTGTTGCAATAATTTTGTTATCGAAGAAGTATTTTGAAACATGAATTGGGATCCCATGTGACAACGAAGAGTGCGCAATGTGCACCTCATACAGGGTAGATAAAATCAGATTAATAAGTAGATAAAGAGAGGCTTTCACGAATTTCTATGTAACTAAGACTAGGGAGGAGAGAGAATGAGAAATGAGGTTGATAATAGCCATAATCAAAGCAGAAAATGTAGGGCATTGAAATCACGATTAGTAGGCTGGGGATCATGCAGGCAAAGGAAACTTGATTTTCAATTCATATACTGTAGTTTATTTTTGATTTTGAGTATACATCATGTCATCACATGACTCCTAATTGGAATATGATGATGTTTTTACTGTTTACCATGGTTTGCTTCCAAGTTAGTGGTAGTATTATTGTGCAAGTCCTATGCATGTTTTGTACAATGTTTGCTCACAAATGAGTAGGAACAGCTGTATTTTGGGTTGCACACTGTGAATGTGAATATAAATTAGGTTTTACAGTTTGATATCAACTTTACTCTATTTAAGTATCAAATTATAATCAACTTAAAAATTTGGTACAAAATTCTAATTTGTTACCAACTTGTTTTTTTGGTACTAACTTAATCGTATTTTAGTATCAAACTGTTTTTTTTTTTTTTTTTTTGATAAGTAAGTATGAGATATTATTATCAAACAAAAACGCCATTACACCCTAACATTTTCCTTGAGTAATCAAACTACACCAAGGAACACCAAGCTAATTACAAAGATTCCACCCATCTCCTATCATTGTGACTTATCTTTTTAGGCAGAACATTGAGACACCTATGCTTCACATCCCCTTGTATTCTCTTTACAGTATACTCTATACAATGAACTTTCCCCTCCCATATAGCTTGATTCCTAGCCTGCCATATACAGTATATAACAGCTTCCAATGCAGTTGCTTGCACCATTCTTCTGAATTTTGTACCTCTCCTTCTACTAACCAACCACTGGATCAGCTGCTGAAGATTCTGGCTCCTTGCTGTAATTCCACGCCATTGCTTTATGCCACTAAGACATCTCTTACTGAATTCACAACTGAAGAACAAGTGACTATGATCCTCCACTTGAGCCTCACATATCAGACATGTATTTGTGGCACTCACCCCCCCAGTTATGTAATTTCTCTCTTGTCTGCAGCCTTCCTTGAATTGCTAACCAGCTACAGATCGAATTGGTGCTTGGGAATTCCCATCCTGCCCCATATAGCAGAACTCCATTGAAGCTTCTCATATTCACCAGAGAGTTTATTGTAAACCTCAGTGATTGAATAATGAGACATTTGCTGAATTTAAGCCTGAGTGTAATATTTTTTCAATTGGTTCTACATACCTGCCTCCAGTACCAGCTGCTAGTACTCCTTGGCTCATAGTCCCACCATGACTGTTGCTGAATATAGATAGCATGAACCCACTTTACCCACAGATTATCAACTTTCTTTTCCACAGCCCACACATACTTACCCATGGCAGCTATATTCCATAGATATACATTTCTTATACCTAGCCCACCTGCACTCTTAGGAGTACACACCCCATCCCACTTTATATAACTTGCCTTCATACTAAAGTGTTCACCAGACCACAAAAAAGCTCTACATATCTTGTTAACCTCTTGCAAGACCTGTTTAGGTAATACAAACACCTGAGCCCAATATGAATGTAGGCTAATCAATACAGAGTTTATAAGCTGGACCCAACCTGCAAAAAAAAATGTGTCTAGTGCTCCATGTTCTTATCCTAGCCACCATCTTTTCTGTAAGACTTTCACATTCAGCTATTGAGATTCTCTTTGAGCAGATTGGAACCCCTAGGTACTTGAATGGTAGGTACCCTCTGGTGAATCCAGATCTGTCTAAGGCCCTTTGTATATCCTCCTCCTACATACCACTAAAATACATAGCTGACTTATTAACATTTGCCTGCAACCCTGAAGTCTCACAGAACAGCTTGAAACCTCTAAGTATGAGATGTATTGCAGTGAAATCCCCTTAACAGCATAGAAGTATGTCATCAGCAAAACACAAGTGGGTTATTCTCATGTCCTTGCACTGTGGATGAAACCTAAAATCCTCCCTCTCACTCACCTTCTTCATAATTCTGGAGAGGTACTCCATACATACTACAAAGAGGAGGGGTGACAGGGATCACCTTGTCTCAATCCCCTTTGAGAGGGGAAATAACCATGCATGACCCCATTTATCATCAGAGAAAACTTAGGAGATCCCACACAAGTTATAATATAGCCAATGAATCTTGAAGGGAACCCTAGGCTTTCTAACATATCCTTCAAAAAACTCCATTCTACAATATCATATGCCTTCCTCATGTCAACTTTCATCATGCAACTAGGCCTACCTCTTCTGTTACCATACTGTTTCACCATATCTTGACATATCATGATGTTGTGCATGATATTTCTACTATGAACAAAGGCTCCTTGTGTATCCATGATGATATCAGGGAGCAAATTTCTCAATCTGTTGCATAGTACCTTTGTGATACATTTATATACCACATTGCAGCAGGAGATGGGTCTATAGTCACTCACATGACTATGACAACTTGTTTTAGGAATGAGAGTGATAGTTGTAGAGTTTACCTCCTTTAAGAGTCTTCCATTGTGAAAGAAATCTACCACTGCATCAACAACATCACTCCCCACTATATGCCAACAGTCCTTAAAGAACTGGCTACCAAATCCATCAGGACTAGGAGCTCTATCTCCATGGATAGACCATAAAGCTTGCTTTACTTCCTCCCCAGTCACTGACCTTATTAGAAATTCACAATGAGCCTGAGTCACCAAAGGACCACAATTAACCACCCTACTCTTCACAGACTTCCTATTCTCCAATTTAGATCCCAGGAGATTCTCATAATATTCTAGAAATGCTGCATTAACCTCCTGAGGTGTATCCACCCATTCACCTGCTTCATTATGGATACTGAAAATAGAATTTTGTAGCTGCCTCTTCTTGATGCTCCTATGAAATATCTTGGTATTTAAATCACCATCTCTCAGCCAATCACATTTTGCCTTCTGTTGCAAAAATTGCATATATATTTTTTGAGCATTTTTGTACTCCATAGCAGCATCTGACTCCTGCCTTCTCAACATCATGTTCTTAGGTTGTCTATGGACCTGTTCTTGGCAGTGCTTCAGAATTTGAGACTGCTTCATTGCCTTTGCTTGCAAATCTTGAAACCCTTCTGCATTGAACTTTCAGCACCCCTTTCAGTCTCTTAAGCTTATGGACCACTCTGAACATAGGAGTCCTTGTGATGGGACTATTCCAGCTTCCAGACACCAGTGCTTCAAAATCTACATCATTTCTCCACATTGAAAAGTATCTAAATGGTTTTCTCCCCAAGTTCAAAGTAGGATATGAAGTCAAAATTGCAGGGCTATGATCAAAACTCACCCTCAGGGTGAAAGTGAGCTTCTGTACTTGGATAAGCCTCCAACCATGCAGCATTACACATTACTCTATCTAGTTTAGAGTAAACTCTGCCCTCTGCCTCTTGCTTATTATTCCAAGTGTAGAAGCATCCAGTAGCCTTCATGTCCTCCATACTACATTGTTCCACACACCTCCTAAAATCCAGAATTTTATTAGCCCTTACAAGAGCTCCTACTCTCTCATCCACATTCAGCACATTATTAAAATCTCCCATCCAAACACATGCTTCATTCAAACTTTGAATCTGAGCTAAATCTCTCCATAATTCCTTCCTACTGCCAGCATCATTAAAAGCATACACAAATGTACCATAAAAAGCTTTACCTACCTTTGGTTCTATGTAACAGTGAATGAGTTGACTAGTACAACAAACAATAGTCACATTAAAGAAATGTGGATTCCACATCACTATTATCCTCCCCCCATTGTGATACTGAGAATTACAAGTGAAACACCACCCAGGACAGACCCTAAGGTAAAGGATTCCCATCTTATATTACCAACCTTTACCTTTGTCTCCAAAAGGCTAACCAGTCCAGCAGCACGAGTGGATATGAAATCTCTAACCACTCTTTGCTTAATTAGACTGTTTAAGCCCCTCACATTCTAACACAACACCTTACTCATTGAACCCTGGAGGGCCTTCCACCCTCCCATCTTAATTTCCTCCTAATTGGCAAACCACATCTCCCACATTTACCTCCTATACGAAAGCCTGAAATGAATTCTGAGTGTGCACAGGGTTGTGCATCTGAGTATTCACTCTAGAAGGTCCCACCACCTTCTTGAATCCCCCAGTTTCTTTCTCAGAATTTACCTTCTGAGGTTGCACCCCTACAGGAGCCTTCCTTTGCCACACTCTAGACTCATCTTTCTTCTTACAATGCACCCTTAAGTGCCAAATTGTTCACATTTTCCACATCTCTTAGGTTTCCATTCATGTACAACATCAATAGTTACCACCATCTCATTTTCATTTAGAAACCTGACATGATCAGGAAACACTTGGTCTACCTCAGCTTCTATCAACACACGAGCAAACTGCAACCTCTCTCTCTTTGATGTAGCCTGATCTGCTTTCAAGACCTTGCCAACTTGACCTGCAATCTTGAATAAGCTCTTCTCCCCCCAGTATTTGAAGTCCAACTTATGAAGTTGAATCCACATAGGCACCGTATGAATCACCTCCTTTGTTAAGTCCATCTCATGAGTCCATGCTTTTATGGTTACCGGTTTTTATCAAAAAACTGGAATCCTCCATGTAACACAGCATCTCTACTCTCCATAGACGTGAATCGCACTATGAACATCCCCTTTCTGATACTAGCCACCTTATCCACCCCTAATTTCTTCCAAATCCGACGAATAAAGCCTTCCATAACATAAATTGGTGGATTCGCACCCAAGACATAACATATTATGGAAGAATTCCAAAAATCAACTTCATCTTGAATATCATCCGCAGTAATTTTAACACATTTATCAATATCATCAGTTTCCTCCATATTCTTATGTGTTACCTCAGTTTTATCAACATTATCCACCACATTATTATCAATTAACACCTGATTTTGATCATTCAATCGCAAATTTTGAGATGAATTTCGAATACCTGGATTCACCTGCAAAACAGGGGTTGATGAAACAGTAGCCAGCTTATTTGACTTGATCATAGTCATCCACTCCGAAAATTGATATCGGACCTCAAATTGTTGTTACAAATGCTTCAATGATGATTTTGGTGACAAATTTTGGCCAAGACTCATCACCTCATCTTCATCAGAACTCGCAAAGTCCAGAGCCTAAACACCTAAAATTTCATCCATCGTACGTGTTTTCTTTGCCTATGATGATGAAGGCACATTCAATTTCTGAGACTTTCAATTGAGTTAGAGGAATTGGAATTTACTCTTGCTCGAGTTTTCCTAGCCATGGCAGCTCAACTACACTCCGTGTGTTTGAGAGAAAAGCTAGAGAGAGAAAGTCCCACCTGTTTTTAATCTAGTACCAAACTGTTTGCCCATTGCATGAGGAGACTCCACCAAAAAAGACGTTTACAAGCTCTAACAATTGTGTTTTAAATTTTCCTTATTGTTGTTCCTATTATTTTTGGCAAAATTTTTATAATTGCAAATATTTGAGCAACAATTTATTTTGAGATCTGAATTATAAAATACTATAAAAAAATTATATTGTGAAAGTACAATTCGAGATGAATCTAACTAGATTCCAAATGATTTTTTTATGACATAATCGATCAAAGGTCACGAAAAAAATTTATCTTTTTAAATAGAATATTTCTGATTGGAACATCACATAAGAACGAATGGAGTAATCTAGTTCCAATTTAGTTTAACTAAGTATTTAGTTGTTGGATACCTGATGTAATCAAATTGTTCAGACTGATCGATTTGGGTGAAAGAGTTTCTTTACTTGCAAACTAGCCTATTGATAATTTTCTATGAACTTTGACTCTTTGGTTAGTAGCAACTGTCAAATTGTAAAAAGAAAAATTATCTTAAATAAATATCTTTCATATAGATTTTTTTTTATAACTTTACACAAGTTTAAAAAGTACGGTTGGTCTTGTAAAAGACCATCTACTTCTAATTTAAGATCAGACAACTAACCAAACTCAATATTTGCTAATCAGTTTAATCTATTTAGTTATCAGTTCAATCCATTCAGTAATCACATTCTTTAATTCATTTAGTAACTAGTTAAACCCATTTACTAACTAGTTTAATCAATTCAATAAGATCGACAAGTTATTTTTTAAAATTGTCTGCTATAGTTCGAGATTAAAAGACGAATAAAGAAAAATGAAGAGAAGGAACCACTAGGTTGGTGCGAGATACCTAGGGATAATGTTGGGTTAGAGTGAGATAAAATGAACTTGTTAGGAGAATATAGGTTTGGATTTGTCTAACTTTAACATAAAATTAGACCACGTCTGATCTATATTCTAATAATATGTGTAAAAAATATAGGACTTTTTGTGGGGAACGACCAATTAAAATAGGATTTTGTGGGATACACCACTTACTTCTTTTTGGAGGGAATGACCAATTAAAATACTTTCGTTGGCAACTTAATACCACATTATAATTTTCAGGCCAAATTGTCAACTTTTCGGCATTGACAGTTTCTTTCCCTCCAAAATCTCGTTTCTTTGTTTTGTCTTATTTCCCCCCTCTTACTATTTAAAAGCCCTAATTTCTCCAATTTTTCCCAATTTTCCCAATTTTCCTCATGTTATTGAAGTTAAAGCTCTCATCCTCAACCTCGGAACGGGTAGTAGTACTAGTTAGAGAACTCGAAACAAGTGCATTCGTCCGAGTTCGTAGAGGAGAAACGAGTGAACCTATATCGGAAATCAGGCTTGTTGTTGGTAAACGAAGATTTGGAACAATGTGAATGAGTGAGGAGAGAGTAAGAGAGAGAGAGAGAGAGAGAGAGAGTTAATTAGTGAGAAGATGGAAGAGTGGGTAAGAAGGAGAAGAAGAAGACGACGTGAAGATTAGAGAGAGAGAGAAAAAAGATGGGTGTCTCGTGGAATAAAGAGGAGAAAACAAAGAATGTGAATTGACAAAACAAAAAAAATCGAGATTTTGGGGGGAAACCAATTGTCAACCCTGGAAAGTTGACAATTTGGCTTGGAAATCGTAATGTGGGGAGTTTAATTGCCAACGTAAGTATTATATTTGGTCCTTCCCGCTAAAAAAAAATCTAAATGGTGTTTCCATAAATATCCTATTTTAATTAATACTTTAAAAAAAAATCCGAAAATATATGATGATTCAATATCTTCTATAATCACCATCATCAATTCATCATCATTATATGATCACAATACTAATTTGAAATAAAATATCTCATAACTTATATTCTAGTTAATATGTTATTGTCCGATGTAAGCTTACATTTTCCATATTCAACTTTACTTGCTTTGCAATGATGATTTTGCATTTTATCTGGTTTCTTTCGCCAAATCTTTTGGGTGGGTAATTCGTCTATTAGACGTTAATATTGCTTTCCTTCCTATCAAAAGGAAGAAGTCTATTAGTCTATATGTGTCCACTTTTCTGATCATGTATTTCACTTCTAACAGGCCATTTACGCCCTGTTTAATAATCGTTAATAAATTACGATAATGAGAATGAATTAAAAGTGTAATTTAATTAGGGAAGCACCCTTAAAATCTCCATGGACAAACAATCTCACCCCTATACTTGTGTTTTGGTCTCTAGAGAAAGCAATTTTCATTACCACTCATTACTACCTACAAGGTGGTATTAGATGGGAATGAAAATTCAAGAAGAAAAGTGGACACTTTATGATAAAGTAGCATTAATATGGGAATTGACAATGATATTTTTCACAAATTTATACACAAATTCATTCTCGTTACCATCATTTATAACCAACTATCAAACGAACCGTTACGGTCATAAACATGTCCCTTCTTAGTTTTTTACAGAGTTTAGCCTTCTTATCTTACAACTTGCGAATTTACTTCGTGACAACGTCTTTGCTACTTACTAGACAATCAATCTGGTTCAATACACTCGTAGTAACCATATCAAGATTAATCACTCACGCACAGTGATCTTGTTGTATGTTTTGCTCCTACTTAGAGTGAGGTTATCAAATCTAATATGTACGTAGAGCTGACGACTATCCATGGGTGAGTGGATTATCCACTAACGTACCCCAGATAAATGGTTGAGAACCCGCAAAGAGGCAGGTGATGGACCCGTTACAGGTGCAGTGGCCGGCGGGTCGGGTTAGAGATGGGTGAGATTTCTTTGACCCATCACCCACTCCATCCAACCATGTCATATATATATAATATATATGATAATATATATAATATATTACCATATATATTACTATTAGTTTAAATTTTGTCATGTATTAAGAATTGACAATTGATATTTAGTCGCTTAACTATTAATCGAAGGCTAACTTTTCATTTACTAATTGTTTTAAATTGTTAAGTATACAAAATATTTTTCTCGTGTTATCCATTTCTCATCTGCCCTATCCGCGATTGATGGATGAGGCGTATATGGATGAAACTTTTCGCATGTAATGGATGATGTAGATGGGGATTTGGTTCGCGGGTGATGGGGCGGGTTGAGGTCCATCCGACCCATTGTCAGAGTACGAATTACGCCTTGAATTTGTTTAAAGTTCGTCAAAGAGCATGTTCGCATCCCCGTCCGGTCAAGTCGGGCGGGGTCGAAGGTCTCAACAGGGGATTGCAGCAGGCTGCCCAATTGGCTCGGCGTTATCATTGAATCATGACCGGGCGATGGTCGCCTGATCGACCTGAGACAAATCTGGGGTTGGAAGAATCACTGCCCGACCTGATCCGGTGGTGGTTACTTTGACGCGGAGACGCTTTTTCGAGTTGGGTTATAAATAGCTTTTTAACCTAGTTTGTTTTATGCCGTCATTAGTGTGAAAACACATCTGTAATATGGAATTCCTCTTCAATAAAACTTTTCTCTCTCTGCCTATGGACGTAGCCAACACATTGTTGGTGAACTACGTAAATATGTGTGTTCTTTATTATTTTCTAAATTCATTATTTGTTCTTTCTCACATTCGTTATAACAAATTGGTATCAAGAGCTTTGGTTTTTCAAACTGAATGAGAAAGATGTTCGGGATGAGTCTGAAAATTGATAAATTTACTAGGAGAAACAATTTCAATCTGTGGTAAATCAAGATGCGGACTTTACTGAAGCAACAATGGTTGTGGTAACCATTGGCAAAGAAGTCAACGGACTCAGTTATCGCTAGGATAATCATTCTGGAGGAGAAGGCACATTCAACGATTATGTTGTGTCTGGCTGACGACATAATCACTAAAGTCGCGGAGGAAGAAATCGCTTCTGGTATGTGGTTGAAGTTGGAGAGTTTGTATATGACAAAACCTCTAACCAATAAATTGCTTTTAAAGCAACGTCTGTTCAGTCTACGCATGAATGAATGTACACCTCTTAGGGATCACCTAGATCAATTAAATACGATTTTATTAGAATTGTGTAATATTGATGTTAAGGTGGAGGATGGGGATGCTGCTTTAATTCAGCTTTTGTCTTTACCATTTTCATAAAAGAATTATGTGCAATCTTTTATTATTGGTAAAGATTATGTGTCCCTATAGGAAGTTAGATCATCTTTACTACGGAATTGTGCCATAAGGCATCTGGTAGTACAGCTACAGATAATCAGGCTACTGGTTAATGGCCAGCAGTAGTAAGGGGCATGGGAATTCCGGGAAAAAGAATTTCAAGAAAACTGGAAATTCCAAGGGGGGTATTAAACCAAATGATATATGTAATTACTGTAAGGAGACGGGGCATTGAAAAAGGGAATGTTCTAAAAAGGAGCATTAGGAAAATAAATCTGGGTATGGTTATGCTGCTGTTGCAATAGAAGATTTGAACTCTGATGATGATCTTGCCCTAGTTGCTGATGAACATACGCATCTTTCGGATGTGTAGGTTCTTGATTCGGGGGCATCCTGTAATATTTGTTCGCGCAGGGAGTAGTTTATGAAATAAAAACAGACTGATATGGAAGTGTTACTATGGCCAACGATGAAGTCTGCAAGACAGTTGGTATAGGTTCCACATCAGAATTAGGACATGTGATGGCAAAGTCCGTATTTTGAACAATGTTAGGCATGTTCCACATGTTATGAAGAATCTGATTTCACTTAGTCGTCTTGACAGCAAAGGGTTCAGTTTCAAAGGTGAAGGTGGAGTGTTGTATGTCTACAGGGGGTCCAAAGATAATTCTGAAAGGTGTTAAATGGAAGACATTGTATGTATTGTAAGGGTCTACGTTATCTGAGTCTGGGGTTGTCATGTTGGCTGTTTATGGTAGTGTTGAGAAATAGGTGGAGCATAGAGACAATCTAGATTGGAGTGGTGGTTCACATCAGGGAGAAGTCTGCCAACACTCACAATCTGGCTCTTGGTCGGCGTGTAATCTTCGAGAACTCTTCCCAAAGGGACAATTTTGAAGACACGGTGGGTTTTGCACTAAATATCGGAGGTGTGAATATATTTGAGTCATCCAAAGAAGGTGTTGCTCGTACTAGGAAAGAGTATAAGCAAGCCATATGTTCGAATCTGGTTCCATAGGGTAAGTTTCAAGGTTTCTTGGACTTACAAACTATTTGAAGCTATTAATTTCCCTTTGGGGGCAAGTTTGGGGTCCTTAGGGGCTAATCTGGTGTCCTTAAGGGACAAATCTGGTTTTGGTTGTCTTTCGGGGGGCAAATCTGGTTGCAGGGAGAATCTGGGTCTTGTGATAAATGCATCTGGTTATCTGGTTCGTTGTGAGAGGATTCAAGTCAAGGTGGAGATTTGTAGGAACTATGCTTTGAATCTGTTTGAAGTTCGTCAGGGAGAATAATGTTCGCAGGCCCACTCGATCAAGTCGGACAGTGCGGCCTGACCCGGCGGGGTCGAAGGTCTTAGCAGGGGCTTGGCAGCAGGTCTCCCAATTGGCTCGGGCGTGATCACTGAATCACGGCCGGGCGATGGCCGCTCGATTGAGCCCGAGATGAATCTGGGGTTGGAAGAATTACCGCTCAATTGGGCTCGCCCGACCCGATCAGGCGGTGGTTAATTTAATGCAGAGACGCGTTTTCCGAGTTGGGTTATAAATAGGCTTTAACCTAGTTTGTTTTATATCGTCATTAGTGTGAAAACACATCTGTAATATGGAATTCATCGTTAAGAAAACTTTTCTCTCTCTCTGTTCGTGGATGTAGCCAACACATCGTTGGTGAAACACGTAAATCTGTTTATTTTTTTTTTTTTTTTTTGCATTTATCATTTGTTATTTCTCACATCCGTTATAATAGCCAGCCCCATATGTATGTGGCTTTCCATGAAGAGATTGAAACGATGTAACATAATACCAAAGGTACTTGCATTTTTGTGTATTATGGTGTGTAAGGCCTAATGTGCCCATGCATGCGTGAGTGCACAATTGTTAGGCTATTCACTATCTTGCGCAAATACAGATAACTAGTAGTAGAAAGTTCTCAATAGAGAAGGGAAGGTTACAATTTGATTAAACCTTTCAAGGAAAAAAGGATGGGGCTTTTTTCTATGGAGGGGAATGGGATTTCTTTAACTAATGAATATAAAATGTGTAGTTTGGGAAAAAAAAATCAAAGTCGGTTTAGTTGATTGGACAAGCCTCCTTTCCACCCATATGACCGAGATTAGGGATGGTAATGGGTCGGGTGGACCTCAACCCACCCCATCACCCGCGAACCAAAACCCCATCCGCACCATTCATCAACCGCCAAAAGTTCCATCCATATCCGTCCCATCTATCAACCATGGATGGAGCAGGTGGGGCGGGTAGGAAATGGATAATACTAGAAAAAATTGTTTGTATAGTTGACAAGTTTTAAAAAATTAATATATGAAAATTTAGTTATCAATTAACAACAAAGCAAGTAAATATCAATTGTCTATTCTTAATACATGGCAAAATTTAATACTAATCATAATATACATAGTAGTATATTTTATAAATGATTACATATATTAGTATTTATTAGTATGTTATATATATAATATAATTTATATATATATATATTATATATTAATATATATATATATATATATATATATATATATATGACATGGGTGGAGGGATGGGCTGATGATGGGTCAAAAAAAAAGCTCATCCATCTCGACCCGCCATCCGTCCGTCACCCGTCTCATTGCGGGTTTTCACTCATTTATCTGGGGCGTATGGTTTGATAATCCACTTGCCCATGGATAATTGACAACTCTAATCAGGATTCGATTATTACCCCTTGCAAAGTAAAATCCCGAACTCCCCCCTACTTGCAAGGAATCTTCAGTTTACCTTTCAAAAAATAAAGTTTAGAAAATAAAAATCATCCAAGGACGACAGAAAAAAATCCCTATGAAAATCCTATATATTTCTTCATGTGACACGTCACATACCTAAATAATGGTGCGACATTATAACTGACTTATATACACATTATCAAAATTCTCCATTTACATAGATTAACGGTAACTATTTTACAACTTAAGTCATTGTTATTCGTAAGTCATTGATTATGTAAAACTAGTAACTCCATTTATGCTAATCAGTTTCCCACATAGCACCATTTACTAAAAATGTAGAGCGTCATGTAGAAGAATTTGTAAATAGGGTTTGCTAACTATTGTCCATAGAAATTACAACTTAGATAAGCATATAGATACATTTCCTACAAATAGATATTATTATTTCACAAAGATACTCTTTATTATTATTATTTCGAATTTTTTCCTTGAATAATGCAAAAGTGGGTTTTAATTCCCAAAATATGCCCAAAAAAATCAAAATTCCCTGCGTACCGTCCACGTAGGACGGCACGCGAGAAAATTATTATTTTTTTGTTTTAACCCACAGAAACCGCTACTCAGAGTAGCGGTTTAATTTTAAAATAAACCGCTACTCGGAGTAGCGGTTTACAAATAAAAACCGCTACTCTGAGTAGCGGTTTACAAATATAAACCGCTACTCTGAGTAGCGGTTTATAAATATAAACCGCTACTCTGAGTAGCGGTTTACCTGCGCAAAAATATGGTAAGCAGATATCAGTTTTCATAATAAACCGCTACTTGGAGTAGCGGTTTATAAAAAAAAAAAAAAAAAAAAAATTTTTTTTTTTTTTTATTTTTTATTTTTTTTTTTTATAAACCGCTACTCCGAGTAGCGGTTTTACCTAAGTTGAAAAAAAAAAATTCTCGACACTTATAAACCGCTACTCCGAGTAGCGGTTTTACTAAAAAAAAAAATTCTCGCGTGCCGTCCTACGTGGACGGTACGCAGGGAATTTTAATATTTTTGGGCATATTTTGGGAATTAAAATCCACTTTTACATTATCCAAGGAAAAAATTCTTATTATTTCACAAAGATACTCTTTATTAGACGAGGATTTAAATATGCTATATATTTTATTTCATAGGCATATAATACTATATATAGATATTTAAGATTTCTAATTTATATTGATCAAAGAAGGACAAGCGTTGCAACGTTTGAATTTTGAAGCTGGTATTGCCTCTACTGATCCATACAAACAGATAGATACAAAAGTGGAATTCTTTTGCTAATACAGTCTTGAATTCCCCAAAACAAAAGGTCAAGACAGAAACTGAGCCAATTACTAGTAGAATATCTGTACTAGTTTCATTTATTCGTACAAACTGTATTTGTCTCCAAGTTTCTGAGCTGTACTAGTTTCATTTATTGTTACAAAACTGTATTTGTCTCAAAGTTTCTGAGCACATGTTGGTTTTTACAGTCTCAAACTAACTCTCCAAGGAGATAGAAAATGGAGAGCCACCTCTTACCCAACAATGGGACTCTTGGGTGTGTCTTGGGTGTCTCTCCATGGAGACACTTTGCAAAAGGGCTCTTGGGGAGATCATTTGGGTTGATGAGAGATGACTCTCCAATGGTGGACCCACTTTTTATTGTAATTACTTCAATTCTATTTCTTCCTGCACCATTTAATGATCTTTTTATAAAAATTAAAAAAAAGATGGTAATAATTATTATGCCAACAAGTATATTTTCCTTTATCTATAAAATGAGCCTAATATTGGATATTTAAAAATTAGTTTTTCATGTTGTAGGTTAATTCTTCATTCCATGCCAAATTTATGAAAATTAAATATTAGCACTCATAATTATATTGTTTTTTTAAAAATTTACTTTGCTTAAATTATGAAAAAGATTAATTTGTAATTATATTTAATTTACATGATAACTATTTATTTTGATCATATATGAAATGAGGTTCATTAGAATGGGACACAAATAATGAAAGTTGAATGGAGAGCTCTTTAAAGGGTTTTATTGTTGTTGGGTGTTTTTAGACATGGCTCTTGGGAGTAGCTTGAAGAGAGAGAATAACATATAATTAGACGCAGATCTTTTCTTAATAAAGCTATGAGGGGTTTCCTTGCAGTTCTGACTATGATTACTTTGACTTAATCTACTTACTGATATCTGTGAGCTTTGTCTCTAAGTTGAATGGAAACTACTAAATGTGGAAAACTAACCAATAAACTATTAGTAATCATACTAGCAAAAGGTCACCCAAAAAAGTTTACCATTACTTTAAGAGAAATTCATATGATGTACCATAAATAATCCATTATTGATGCCTTTGTTCATTCGAAAATATAGTTCGGTTGACGCTTCTGTAATAGCTAATGCCTAGTCAAGGTTGTTTGAAATAAATGGTAGGAAACTTATCTTGTGACTTTAAAAATCCGACCATTAACAAGGTTACTGGGTTAAGATCCCCTTATCCATTTCTCCTACTTCAAGGAAGTAAATACGATAAATTAAACTAAGAAATTACAAGGGTTGGTGTCCAGTTGGATCACCTCACCAAAATGAAATTATAAATTAAAATTATGCATAATTTTCTAATCTAATAAAATAGTGCCTCATCCAACCTCCGTTCTCTTTTGATCATTGTTGATGATTTATAAGTAAATTATAATACAGTCACATATGAATTAAAGTTAGATTCGTCTTCCTAAATAGATATCAATTTTTATATATTGAAACTTCAAAATATATGGATAATATTGTACTTAGATGCCTTGTGAGAGAGCGTTAATATAGATTATCTTACAAAATTCATTAAAAAAATTTAACTTCCCCAATTACCCTTACTGAGTTCAATGAAAGAAGTGTTGCAAATTTCATTCACAAAGGATCTTTTGAGCAAATGGAGTCATATCCTTAATTAATCATTAGCATTAAAATAAAAGGGATGACGACGCCAGACTGAGTCTAACCTTTTACTAAAAGTCTTTAGTTGAACGAGGCATAGAATGATAGAAACATCGTTTATGTAGAAAAAAAAAACTGAATTATGTCGAGGACATCTAAAAAATGCAAACAGTCATTGATATTGATTATTAAATGATCCCTGAAAAAGTGTTATTTCATTAGCAGTTAGAACTTAGAATCCTTTTTCACCGTTTGGATTTTAGTCACAGAAAATGAAATGAACAATGCCCATAATGACTTGCTCAGAAACTACGAAGTACGAACACTTTCTGATATCATCAGACACAAGACTATTGAAAGTACGCTACATCAACTAGCATTGCATGATAATTCAATTATTGTCAACTACAAGCACCGATTACTCACAAGTTAAATGGCAATAATCTACCTAACTTCAAGACTAGAAAAAATGGTGCATTTGACTTTCCCTCAGCTTTCTTCTCCATGAAAACAGAATTCGTTGAGCGACCATGTGAAATGATATGCCCGGTACAATTTGTATAAAGCTGGAGTGAAAGCTAGCTAATGCAATTGTATAGAGTTCAAGAAATTCCAAGATTACCTCCAAATTTAACTATAGAAGTTTTTATCTCCAACTGGGTGAACCCCTTGAATTTGAATTGCTCCGAGAATCCTTTAGGCTCTGCAAAAATGGGACATAAAATGGTGTGAGGAAAGTTCATATAATGTTGTTACTATCAGTTTATAGACAAAGAAACAGTGCAAGCTAACCAGTCGCTTAAAGGATGTTTTACTCCCAACTTTTTTCGTCTTCTCCTGATCTGATTTGGCACGATCCAAAGCCTGGAAGCACAAACAAACAGTCCTCAATTGCTGTTTAGAGGCATGCTATAGAGGATTAAGCATAACTGATGAGCTTTTTCTAGCCCTAGTACGAAAGAAGTATCCGTTTTCACAAGAAAATAATATGTTTTAATCCCCCTAATATTTGTGAGCACTCCTTCTGCAAGACAGCTGCATACATGATACATCCAACTGCCTTTTGCCTAAACCTAGATGATATCGTTAGAGAAATCGTGCAACAGTTCATAATGCTATAACACCATTTCAGGTTTCAAATTAATAACAGCAGAGAGGATGTTGGGGTACAGAAATCTGTATATTTGCCCAGAAAACAGGAGTCCAACATTATGCTGTCTTATTCAAGTGGAACTCAGGCACTCACATTAACACAATCGGCGAAAGAAAAGAGAGCATTGCCAGAGTAAAAAGGAACACCAAAGTGAATAAAAGGATACCTCAATCAAAGATTCTACACGGCGCCTCATTCGAGTATGCATGAACCCTTCAGAGCACTGGTGACATATAAATGTGCAAGTTTAAAGTAAGATACATTTCACGCTACTTTCAGGCTTACTGAAAAAGAAACAGAATCAAAGTCTTCTGAGAAATGCTCTTATAAAAAAGAAACTGAAACTTAGATGTTAGTTTCAGTTAGTCATCAAGACAGCAAGCTCAGGTAGCTATATTAATTTCTCAAGAGTATAGTTCATGCAGAAATGCATGATTTTATTGAATTCCACATTTTACAATAAACATGAGATAGTCACATAAATCTAGCAAAGGCCAGAGAATGTCAGTCCTTACGTCCCTTGTGTTAAAGAAGACATCAACTAAGATTTGTGCCAGTAAGGGTAATCTTCGGGTATATGATGGAAGTTCTTTAAGCCAAAGAAAGATATTCAAAGCACTTCAGGACATCCATATTGAGGAACTGTAGAAGACATTAAGGAACGGAAACAATATCTCTTCGTGAACCTTTTTTTCTTGTGTTTGGATAAAAAATAAAGCTTTGTTTAACAGGACAGAATCTCCCATGTATCATAAGTAGTTTATAGTCTCTAACTGCAAATGTTTGATCAAGTCATGAGCATGACAATATAGGGATTCTCAGATGTATCCTCTTGCTGCAGCAGAGAAGTTAGCAATAGCTGTTCGTAGCTATGAACTTGATATTTGCCACCAAAATATAAGAAAACAGCAAAATCTAGGGGCGTAAAAGGCGATCAAGATGAACTTAAGAAACATCACCTTGACATGGTAACTAACATAGGCGTGAAATGTTGACAAATTCCAAACAGTTCTATCAATCTTCTTGTTGTCGACATGGCGTGGGAAAATGACTGAGAAATAACAAGATATCTAGTTAGATAAATACAAGTATTGTACACATGGTATGCAGCTAGTGTGGTACATCACCAAAGGAAACAAAGCCAGCATTAGCAGATAACGCTTCTTCAGGAACTCCCTCAAGTTCTTGAGGGGGTGAAGGTGACCATTGACAAGAAGGAGCATTATTAAGTCCAGCAGCAGCATTTCGTCGTGCTTCAACAAATTCCTGATACATAAGTCAAAAGGTATTGAACAAGAAAATCATCATGAGGGTGAGAAGCACAAGGACAATTGCCAACAGCACAAGCACGACAACTCCACCACCAAGTACACTGGATGGAAATGTAATGAAAGTGCACATCCTATATACTTCACTAAACAAAATGTGTACTCGTCACAAATACAAAGAACAAGATGCTGTACCTGGAGAAAAGAAGTTGCAAGAACTGTATCTGTGGAATCCTTGAATCTCATAGGAAATATGACCGTCACTTTATCAATCTGCCATGAGATAATGTTCTCATTGAGTTGCATTTAAAAAAATTTAGACAGGTATACGTGTAAATTTAGTCCCTTAAAGATTTGTCTGTGCAGAATATTCATTCGGCCAAAGTTCCAACTTTTGCGTAAAAAACAAAGAATCAAAAGTCAGACCTGGGGATAGAGAAAAAATGATTCATTAGGCCGGTGCACTAGAGCAACTAACTGATCCATATCAGGAGCAAGTGACCTTGAAGCAAGATGTTTTAGGACAAGCCTTAAAGGTGCACCTAGCACCACTTCCCTGACAGAGGCAACCTTCGTCAACAGAGCCTGTCTAGTGTCTGAAAAGCATAAGAAAACAACTGTCACAAGAGTGTCACTGAAAAAATGGCAGAAAGCAAAGATTAATCGAGATGGAAGGTAAAATTAGATTCAGCAAAGTTATTGACGATAAATTCTCACTTTTAACTGAAATTCAAAAATATTTTCCACTTTCAAGTCAAAAACAGACTAACATAGGTTTTGTTACTCAAAGAATTTAATCCCACATTCAAAGATTGTGCAGACAACTTCTTATCCATAATCAAATACGCACACCCCAAACACACGTATGTAGATATGATTATTGTGCTTTACAAGATTGGCACCAACGAGACAACAAAATTCAAACACTGCACTTCTATCCATTGTTATAAACCACGAACGGGAAAATAAAAATCAAACATTGCACTTCTATGCAGAGTTATAAACCACCATAATTTGAGAGACAGATCATCTCAGATTTGGCAGACGGCAAATTATACCAATGTTATTACCTGTAATCTTATGCATGTCATATAGAACAGAGACTATTTCAATATCATATTGTTCCAAAAGTAGCTATTGAACGATTAACAACAATGGAAAGGACATGGTAAGATCCAAAATTGAAAGAGTTAAATTAACACCCCTGCAATTTCGCAATGATAGTCCTAGTTGACCTATCAAAGTCGTTAAAAATTTTAATCGATAGTTATATAGAGAAAGTACAGCTTCCAGATATAGCTGCATGAAATGTAAAAACATAATTTAGTCCCTTAAAGATTTGTCACTTGTCAAATTGACAGTTAAAAGTTTATCAGCAAAGAACAAGTTTCTGAAATGGAGGCAATGGATCAGATACTTTTCTAATTGCTGCTTTCTCCACTGACAAACTTGATGGAATCTAAGAAGGGTATTGTCAAGGCCCCATGTTTTCCTGAACGGTCTTTTTGTGGATAGCTAAATATGAGTACACTCAAAGTACTCAAGTATACCAAGTCATTCATCCAGTGCACTGCTTTTGCCACGAACTATTGCTCCACATTTTTTAATATTGCAAGTACTTTCAGGTTTCAACCCATATTAAATAGGACGTTCACTGCACCACATCCATCATTATAAATAATTTGACGCATACGCCTTGATCTCGTTTAAATTCAGGAGCCTGATATGGCAAATTCTCACTTGATCTGCTTACAGAGAGATTTATAGTTTCAACGACCATTTTGGGAAGATTTGCTTTCACCTGGCGCCATCCTAGCTCCTATGTTAAGCTTGCAGAGGCTTTGAATGAACTATGCTACATTTAGCGGCTTAGAGGTGATTATGAAAGCATTAAAACGAAAATGCAAAGTGGACCATTTGTGCATGAGTCTACTTTCGAGTGTCATAACTCATATCTGGGGATACAGTTGGAAATGAAAGTCGTTATGAGATAAACCTAAAAAATGATGTTTTTATGAAGCGAGTAACTATAAATGAAATATGCACAACAGGAAAATTGTCTGCAGACAGAGTTCACCGACACCAGCCCTGTTGACCAATATGATAGAAAAGACGGTTAGTAGACTTGGCAGAACACTCAGCCGACCAATAGGGTGCCTGTGTTGACGGTCATGGTGGTCCCAAAACAAAGACTTCGTGGTACACTTCAGAGCTCAGAGATGGGCTATCAGACCCACCACAGCCATGTTGGAAAGCTCACAGAAGCCCGAAAGGACCTCGAAGGCTTAACAGAACCTCCACCGTTCCGTTCAAGCCGTTTATCTCCTTCAATTCATCTTAAGCCATTCAATTTACTTTTAAGAGTCCAAATAAGACGTTGATTAGGAATTAGAGGCTATTGTTAATCTCCACATAGATAAGGATGTAAGGGTTCATCCCAAAATAGCTTGATGTTGACAAATATGTAGACTCCAAAAGCAAAAAGGTTTACGCTTCCCTTTTAATTTAGGTATATATTTCCCATGTTGATTCTTCAATTGAGGACCTTTATCTTTCACTGACTTCATAAATCCTTATTTGTGCTGTATAATTGATCTTAGGTCTAGGGTTGGATCCTTATGCCTTGATCTCAATTTAAGTCATAGATCATACTCCAACGTTTGATTACCCTATAATTCATCTTAGGGTAGATTATGTTACATCCTTACTGAAGCTAAGAGAAACAGTATACACCAAGGAAAAAGTCAAAAAGCCAAGTAGTCCCCACTTTAGATCACCAAGTAGAAGCCAGCTTAAGATATAGCTATATGAGAATGACTAGCACTCCATCTCCTTATTTGTTGTTGGCTCCATAAATCCTTATTTTTGCTATATAATTTAGCTTAGGTCTACGGTTAGATGCTTGATATCTTAATCTCGATCTAAGTCCATAGACCATATCCCTACATTAGATCCCCTAGATTCCGTGTTTTGGTGGATTTAGTTACATTCTAACTGAAACTTACATAAGGTATGAGAGAAAGTACACAGCAAGGATGAAGCCAAGTAGTCCCTACTCTACATCACCAAGCAGCTGCCGGCTTAAGATATAACAAGTAGCAGTCCATTTCCCTACTAATTGGATAAATCGGACAGACCTTAGGAGATGATGTCTTATTGGGCCTTCAGACCTGCAGTTAAACATCTATACTGAATTTCTCCCATTCCCACAGAGAAGCTTTCATTCACCTTGGAACCTTAACCTTCCAAATAAAAACAGAGCAAACATATATTTATCCGTTAAGTGTGGCTGTAGACTATGTGAAAACACCAGTAGGTCATCAAGCATATGGAACGTGACGATTCCTCCTAAGATCAAATCTGGAAGAAGGTAAAACCAGTATCCAGCAAAAGTGTAAAATTAGGGGCATCCAGAGCTCAAGAGCGACAACAAAGACACAGAGAGACTCATTTTCCAAGTACATGTATATGCAAAAGGATTATGCAAGTAGGTCACAGTTTTGCCTAAAAAAACAATTACTAAAGACCCAGGACAATCATCTATGCGAAGTCTATATGGTGGCAAGATAAGGAACACCAAAAAACTTCCATTCTCCAAAGATAGCCTCTAGGATAGTGAAACTCAAATATACTGAAGTTTTAACAGCCAACATTCAAGGAAATGTGATTCGCCCATTATTCACCATAAAAAGTAATCACAAAGACACTCCCTCCTTCCCAATATATAGCGAGGAAAACTTGCTAAGATTGGCCACTCCAATTTAAATTTGAAGTTGCAATGGAAAGCTTAAGCAAGACAAATATTATGTGAAGACTGGTATGAACAGCTATTACAAATAGTAAAGTCATAAAATAAGTACTGTCTCTTGCTTCTCAAGTTTCCAATCATCACCAGCTTCTTGGGACCAAAGAACTTTTACAATGTAAAAAACTGCCTCCTGTTTCAAATAATGACTTTGAGAAAAAGAGTGGAGATAGTCATCATCTAAACTATGCAGATTAATAGGCAAAAAAAACTTTAGACAGTGACATCACATAATTTAGCTAGTCACAGCAAGATCATAATGACCTTAGAAAGAAGAACTCGTAAGACCTTCATCTGGAGAAAGCTTTGAGAAGTTCAGCTTCAGTGTGAGATTAAAACCATCTTTTGGAGGATCAAGAATTTGCACCACTGTTCCATATGCAGACTTTATAGCTTCGATGGCCCCATATGGCAGTCCTCCAGCAAACATCGCTCCAGGAGGTGGTGTTGGTAATGATAATGACAACAGCAAGATATGTGGATTCTTCATAGAAGTCTGCAAAGATAAGACAGGTCATACTAACTACTGAAAAAGACAATAGACACATACAGATAATTACATACTTGTCTAAGTCAGTTCTAGTTGTCCAAAAACTGTGATGAGAGTATAAGAGCCCAAGAAAATCACCTGGACATTGAATCGCACGTCATCAAACTCAATCCATTGGCAGTCCAGCTCGACTCCTTTATCAAGACTATAGAACACCACAATAAAGGATTTAGACAGCAGAAAGGAAAAGTAGTAATAAAAATGAAGTAGCAGGAACCATCACATTTAGATTACATGGTAAATAATTTGTTACGAGTATTATTCAAATCCATGGCACTTGAGGAGGCACTTTATCTTTTCCCGGTGAAGGCTCTTGTAGCCGAGGTTTTAGCCCAAGACCTAAAGTTTACTGCTGGACATTGATGGGCACAGGTGGTATAATAATATAATAACTCTACTATACCCATAAGATAATTTTACAATGCAGACAAGTTATTACAAGAGGAGACACATACTCTAATATGTTTGGGAATACCTTACACTCTAAAATATGTAAACTATTTTGTGTGGATCTCTATTGAGATTACAATACTCAAACAATAACTACACACTCTTTGGAACTCACACTTTACTCATGCTTATCTATACACCTAAATGCCTAACATCACATATATATACTCTACTATATCGGCAATGAAAAAGTCGGTGGACAAAAGTTGGCAGGACTCTGGAACCATCCTTGTACAATATGCTAGCTGTTTCTAGATTTTACTAATACTTGCATGAGCATTTTAAGCTCAAATTTCCAAGATTAATGGCAGTGGACTTGTGGCCATTAGCTATTAGAAATCTCTAGATATTAAAGCCAATTGCTGTTCTCTTATACTTTCATTGTTACCAACCTACTCATATGTGTACTTATTCTAGAGAAAGTGGGAATTAATATTTCTAAAACTCCCCCTTAATGATCACTTTCTCCCAGTGTAGTCATACCACGCAGATCTTGGACTCTGTATCATTAGAGAATTTTCTTTTCTCTGTTTACCAATATACTCCAATTTATCTACATTTTTCGTTTCTCCATAATTTCCATGGACATACCAAGAGTTACTTTATTTCCTTTGAGCTCTCTTAGCCCTTCTTTTACTAGATCACTAATATCTTTATTAGTGGACTTTCTCCAATTTATCACGCTTGACATAATCTATACCCATAACACCTCTAGTGCCTTGTTTGGATACTGTACTCCAAGCATAAATGCAAGATAACCATCTTGATCTCCAGAAATGCTAGTATACTATTCAAGCTCACTTACAATTCTTTCATTTTTTTCTATATGAACCCCCCCCCCCCCCCTTTTTTTTTTATTATCCGAATTTCACACAGCACCCCTTTTTCTCTTGCTCCATACTTTCTTTTTCATCGTCATGCCCCTTAAATTCAACCTTTCTTCCTCCAAACTCCATTAAGTCTTTAAGGTTCCTAGTTCCTCAATCTCTTTCTTCATTATCATATCTTCTTTACCTTCATAAGTTATCTGATCAGTCTCCAAATCATGGATCACAGAAAAACCATCATCTAGTCCCAATCTTCTTCATAATTTATCTCAACAATTATATTAAAGTTTAAGCATTTACCCTCTTGTTCACGTATGGCACATGATCCTCCAAAATCCCATTCTTCTTCACTGTCATTGTTACTTGTTAGCGAAGGTAGCAGCATTACTTTCCACTCAACTAGACCTACAATCTTGAGCAACTGGCCCTTCTTGCCACACTTGAAAGATTAACCATCTTGTCGGCGACACTCCATCTCTTCTTGGTCAACTCGACCTTGTCGAGCTCCTCCTTATGACGGACCTTTAAAAAATATAGGGGGGCGGGGAGCTATCTTCACCTCAAAATATAAATTTAAGGGTTGATAAGTCCGATCAAGTATGAACATATGGTGCAACTAGGTTGACCGACACCAAACAGTTCCGATAAGTTCAGAGGAAGAGATCACAGCCATGATGAAGATTGCGCACATAAAAATATCCTTGTCTTTCTTTTTGGTCTTTATCTTTAGGAGGGTAAGGGGTTAGGGAGAGGAGGAGGCAACTGAGTTCAATGAAGATGAACCCTACATACCCTTCCCTTGTCCAATTATATTACAAGACATGATGCTATTTGCCAGCCATGGACACCCTCAGGGGCGTACTCAGCTATTTTTGTATAGTTCTATATATTCTGGTCCATTAAGAAGAAATTCAAGCAACATCTCGTATCCCACTGTTCAAACTTCAAACACACTCTCACATTTTCCAGTAGGTCACAGAAAAAGAAACCATTCACAATTAGAACTCATAAAAAAAGAAAAAGATGACTTTCGGATCAGATATCAATAACCCACATTTGTCTGGTTAAAAACCAAACAGCTGAAAATTGCATACCTAGAGTTTAGAGACTTAAAACACAATGAAAGAGCAGTTAAAGCTTACTTTTGAAGACGATTCGTGAGAAGCTGGAGAAGATACTTTGACTGAGACTGCAGAAGTATCATTGGCTTCAATAGATTTTTCCTCTCCAGACAAGCTAACTTTTTTCCACTTGAGCCAAATTATCAGAACTAGATAGCTCTAATACATTCAACAAAGATAGCAAAGCACAATCAACCATTTATTAATGGTCATAAAAATATCATTTAATTTGATAGTACATTACATAAACTACCACTATTGTTTGAAAATCTTAAGCTTACTAATACAATCACATTCAAATTTTTGTAATTCTAAATCAAGTTTATATCACAGCCATGTCACATTTTCTATCAAACAATAATTTCCAGTACGTAATTCATGAAATGGCGTAATCCATAATCTGAAACTCTTTGAGTTAATCAGTGCAAATATTAGATAGATATATTCTAAATTCCTGCTCAAATATGAGAAAGATACGATATTAAATCTTGAAAATTGTACTAAAATTACTCTTAAACAAACCTTCAAAATTTTGGAAGATCCAAAATTCCGGTCTCGTAAAAAAGAATTTATGTTTGCCAGCAATCCTTTTCTCTAATTCTTCGTATTTGTTCCTCAAATTCGGGGAAGATGACGTGAAGCTGATAATCCAAAATTTTTATGTGATAATTCGTCAACTTTTTGGATGGAGAATTGTAATCGAGGGATAGGGTTAGAGACTTTTACTTTTCTAAGTTTTTTTTTTCCAACAGAAAACAAACGGATCTTTTATTTTAGAAATGTCAATTATTTTGAGAAAAACTATATTTAGCACTTATAAGTTATAACAAATTAAAAATGTTTAAAATATGCATTAATTGATCATTTATTATATTGGTTGATATATAATATTTTACTTCCTCCGTCTTAATTTAGTTGTGGCACTTTTTATTTCAAGAAATTTCAATTTAGTTGTGACACTTTCTATTCACGAAATTTCAATTTAGTTGTGACACTTTCATTTTGGGTAATAACATTTTTCTATCTCTCTACTATCATATGAGACACTTTTTCTTTCTCTCTCATCTCAAAAAAAAAAAAAATTTGTTCCCATTTCCATTTTGGGTGTCCCAAAATAGAGTTCTCATTTTCATATTTTTCCATAATTTGTCAGAAAAATCGTGTCCCATCATTTATTTGCTTCATGATTTTTGTTTTTTTCTTTGTTTATTCAACCAAAATGTTACAATTAATGCTTTTTCACCAATGATTCTTCATTCTCTCTCCTAAAATCATCTTTTTCCATACAACATTTATTTTAATTAATAAACAAAAAATATTTACTATCCCTCTTAGATTCTACTTGCATAAATTACTGTGAAAAAAGGGAAATGAGAATTATATTTTGGGACGGAGGGAGTATTATTTAGTTGGTCAAGAAATATTAAAAAATTATTATTAATAAGGAAGTGTAAATTCTAACGACTCTATCAGGGAAGGCTAGATCGAGCGCCACTTCATTTGTTTGTTGTTCGTGAGGCTCGTCGGGTGTTGATCCACCCTGTAATTGCTAGATGGTGACCTTGGAGGGCATGAACGACGAAATATAACATTCTCGTGCTGCTTTTTGCTCTTCTTTGATCTCCTAGACTCCCATTTGGTAGGAAATTTGACATTATTTGATGGTAGGTGGATGTGATGACCTTCATTATGTGTATCAATTTAGTGCCTAAGATCACTTTCTAGGCCGAGGGGCAGTCGAGGACGTTAAACTTTGTCTTAAGATTGACACTTTTTGCATAGGTGGGAAAGACGATCTCTCCAAGAGTTTGTTGCGTGTCTCCGACCAATACTGTTGATTTCTTCGTCATGCCCCTTTCGTCTAGTCCGATGCCTACTAGGGCACTCTTAAACAATATATTGGCTAAGCTGCCACCATCGACAATCACTCATTTGAGAAGGCAGTTGCTGACAGTCAATAAGATGACTAGGCCATCACGGTGCTCATTTTCTCATACGTCATCATCGTCGGACGTGAAGGAATTGCTTCCAATTTTTTTCGTCATTAGACCTGCAATCTTTTGGAATAGTCGACGAGGTAGATCCCTCTCTATCTAGCCTTTTGGTTGATGAATATGTTAGTCCACAAATATTGGATTTACCCAAAATACCATTGATTACCTTTATATGTAACGGCGATGTTGGGGATTCTTCTTTGGAGGGTGCTTGTCGAATGACGACTTCCCTTTGTTGCATAGGAGATCTTGCAGGTGTCTCTTGTTCAGCATAAAAGCAAGTTCTCTATAAAGATCGATACAATATTCGGTCCTAATCATATGATCATGATGGAACCGACACCACTTCTTTTATGATAGTAAATGGGGGAGTTTTGTTTTCCTAAAACTTCCAAATTTACGATGGAGGTTACAAATCTTGGTTTAATCTCCTAATTTATGTGAAGGTTACAAATTAAGTAATTTTGGAAATTAAGTACTACCTATTTTACTCCTATAAATACCCCATACCTTAAGCCATCTTTTCCACACAAAAACTTTAAAGAATCCATGCTCCCTTACTTCATCTATTCTAGTTTTATATTTGTTATTCAAGTTCCAACTTTCTTTGGGTTTAAAAAAATATTTCCATGTTTCTTACTCAAAAATATTATGCTCATGATAGGACATTCATGTTTAAATTCATGATTAAGTTCATGTGATAAGTTACTTATTATTCAAGTGTAGACACTAGTATAATCTTTGTGCAAGATCAAGGTACGTTATGTGGCTAGATCTTTTTAAACGTGGTTTTATGTGATAAAGTTGTTTATTAATTTAATGGTTGAATTGATTTAGAAGTTTGGTTTAAGATAATATTTTATCATTCACTCTTGGAAGTGAAAAGAAGAAATGGTTTTTAAATGGTTACAATATTTCATTGTTCACTCTTGGAAGTATAAAGAGGCAAGGATTTAATAATCATTTTTATAGAAAAGTTTTGTTATCCTTTGTGGAAAACTAAATTATTTTTACAAGGAAATGTTGGCCATTTTTTATGAAATTTGAATGTTCAAAAAGTTGTTTATTAGAAAAGGAGGTATATTCGTGACTTACAAGTCATATTATTATTATTATTATTATTATTATTATTATTATTATTATTATTATTATTATCATTATTATTATTATTATTATTATTATTATTATTATTATTATTATTATTATTATTATTATTATTATTATTATTATTATTATTATTATTATTATTATTATTATTATTATTTCGGCTTGATTAACATCACGAGCTTCAAAGTCCACTTGTTGGCAATTATAGTTTCCACTTGATATATTTCCGTGATGGGATGACAAGCTTTAGGGGGGGGGGGGCATACTTAGCAAAATAGAAGGGGAGATATGAAAAGAGGAATTGTGTTCAAGATTATTTTTAATCCAATTTGTTTGGTAAGAGTTTGTTCTTAAAAGGCTATTCTTGAATTATTATTCAAGTTTTTGGAAAGAGTTTGTTCTTAAAAGTTTATTCTTGAATTATTATTCAAGTGTTTGGAAAGAGTTTGTTCGTAAAAGGTTATTCTTGAATTATTTATTCTTAAAGAGATATTCTTGAATTATTAGTGATGGAGTTTTCGAAATGAAAAATATTGCGAACCAACAAATGGGTTACTTATCTAGTACATTTCGTACTCAGTTTTATACTTATACGTATTTCCTTTTTCCTATTTGGCTCTCCCTTGTTTACCTTTTTGGTAAGCAATTTTATAGGTGAATTTTGGATGTGCATGGGAGCATACTAGGAAAGGGATAGTCACCAAGATTAGGGTGTTTTATTTATATTAAGTATTGAGACAATATGTACTTTTATTAATAAAGAAGTATTATTATTTTTGGTTAAAGTTTTCCGCTGCAAGTTATTTTTTTAGTTCGTAGTTGGTTGCCGAAAGCATGTTACTCACGTGGCACTAATAATCCTAAATTAGTCAATATTATTTACTAAATTATTTATTTAAAAGTGAGTAATTTGGGGGTGTTACAAAATAGTTGAGATTTATCCTCAAACACCCTTATATCCAGAGGAATAGCAGAAAGAAGGAGAAGGAGTACAAGTTCTATGGATAGGAGGATAGCAAAGATAACTGAAAACATCACTCAGGTGATAGCTAATCAAGAAACCAAGTAGAGTGAGACTTATGGTTTTGATGAGGTCTTTAAGAGGGTAGTAGCTGTCAAACCTCCAACTTACCATGGGAAAGAGGACCCAGCTAGCCTAGAATGCTAGCCCAATGGTGGATTTAACCAAATTGAGAAAATCAATATGTAACCTAGTCGGAAGACTAATAAGAACCAAGGGAACGGGAAGAAAGTTGAGACAACCTTTTTCTGCAAAAAGTGTGATAAGAACCACCCTGGAAAGGATTGCCAGGGGAACTTGGTGACATGCCATTATTGTCAGAAATTAAGACACTGAGAGTATGAGTGCTTTAGAAAAGCTTGTGGAGAACCTGCAGTCAAACCTGACCCGAGTAGTAAGGCCCCTCAAAATGATCAACAGAAGTTAGCTTCTTCCAATGATGGTGTTAAACCAGGGATTGGCAATTAGTCTAGAGGTAAGAGTTATTGTCATGAACCGCTGTGAGGCTTGTAATGTTTCTAAGGTAGTACTTGGAACCTTTTTCATTAATTTCTTGTCTGCCAAAGTGCTATTTGATTAAGGAGCATCACATTCATTTACTTCTAGCACTTTAGTGCTCTAGTTAAGCAGTCCAATGTCTATTTCATTAGAAATTGCATTACCATCAGGGGAGATGTTTAATACTACTAGGTTGCATAGTCAAGTACCTTTAGTGATAGTTGGGGTGAACTTTCCATCCGACTTAGTTGAGTTTGACTTGTCAGACCTCGATGTAGTTTTGGAGATGGATTGGTTGGGAAGATTCAAGGCTCAGATTGATTGAGGCCTAGAAGGTGTCCTTAGTCGGTCCTAAGAAAGAAAGGGTGACTTATAAGAAGCTTGGGAAGGAGAATGAAGTGAAGATAGTATATGCGATGAGAATTCAAGCTTATGCGAAGAAGGGGTGTCCGTAATTCTTATGTGGAGTTTAGAGGATTCATGAACAGGAAGATGAGAAGAGGGAGGTCCCGATCGTATCTGAGTTTCCTGATGTGTTTCTTGAAGAAATACCGGGTATGCCACCTATGAGGGATCTTTAGTTCACCATAGACTTGATTTCAGGAACTGGACCTATTTCAAAGGCTCAGTATAGAATGGCTTTAGCTGAGATGAAAGAATTAAAAGTTTAGTTGAAGGAGTTGTTGGAAAAAGGGTACATAAGACCTAGTTCGTCTCCTTGGGGTGTACCTGTATTGTTCGTGAAAAAGAAAGATGGCAGTTTGAGGTTGAGCATTGATTACCGGGAGCTGAACAATGGATGATAAAAAATAAGTATTCGCTTATGAGAATAAATGATTTATTTGATCAGTTGAAAGGAGTAGGGATTTACTCGAAGATCGATTTAAGGCCAGGTTATCGCCAATTGAGGATTGTTGAGGGTGATTTTCCTAAGACTGCGTTTAGGACGCGTTATGGTCACTATGAGTTTACAGTGATACCGTTTGGTCTGATCAACACACCTTGCAGTGTTTATGGATTTGATGCATAGGATTTTCATGCCATACTTGGACAAATATGTGGCTGTACTCATAAATGATATCTTAATATATTCGAAGGATATGTGAAGTCATGAGTTGTATTTGAGGGAAGCTCTTTCCACCTTGAGAGAGAATAAGTTGTACGACAAGCTAATTAAGTGTGAGTTTTGGCTGGATGAGGTTGCGTTTTTAGGACATGTTATCTCAAAAGGAAGGAGTTTTGGTGGATCATGCTAAGATTCAAGCTGTGCGCGAGTGGCCAACACCGAAGACGGTGTCTGATATAAGGATTCCTTGGGTTAGCTGGTTACCATCGCAGATTTGTAAAGGATTTTTCGGAGATCTCGAGACTAATGACTAACCTGATGTAGAAAGAATGTAAGTTTGTCTAGACTCTAGAGTGTGAGGAAGCTTTTATGGCGTTGAAGGGAAGGTTAACTATAACACCTGTTTTGGTTCTACCTGATGAAAGTCAGAAGTATAATGTATATAGTGATGCTTCGAAATTTGGGTTAGGGTGTGTATGATGCAGAAAAGGAAAGTCATCGCTTATGCTTCTAGGCAATTAAAACCATAAGAGGCGACTTATTTAACCCATGATCTTGAATTAGCTGTAATAGTGTTTTCTTTGAAGATATGTCGACACTACTTGTATGAGGTAACATGTAAGTTGTACACAGGTAATAAGAGCTTAAAATATAGTTTCACTTAGAAGGAGTTGAACATGAGGCATGGGAGGTGGTTGGAGTTGATTAAGGATTATAATTTGGAGATCCGGTATCATGAAAGGAAAGCTAATGTTGTTGCTGATGCATTGAGTTGAAAGTCGAGTCAGTCAGTTAATGCAATGGTGTTGCCTAATCAGTTATGTGTAGAGTTTCAGAAACTGTCACGAAGGTACTGGAAGAAGGAGGTGTTGAAGAATTGTTGGGTTATTTGTCAGTTCAACCCTCGATCTATGATAAGGTTAGGGAGGGTCCATCAAAGGATAAAAAGTTGGAAAGGATTTGAGAGAAGATCCGGGAGGGTCAGGTGTCAGATTTCTAGATAGCTGATGACGAAAGTATGCGATTCAAGGGGAGGTGGTGTATACCAAGTAATAGAGAAGAGTTAAAGCGGAAATTAATGAAAGAAGCTCATTTCTCACCTTATTCTATACACAAGAATGGTGATAAGTTGTATAAGGACATGAAGCAAACGTTCTGGTGGCCAAACATGAAGTGAGAGGTAGCAGATTTCGTGGCTAAGTGTATCACATGCAAAAAGGTCAAGTTCAAGTACAAGAACCACAAGGGAAGGTTCAACCTTTGGATATTCCGAGTTGGAAATGAGATTCTATATCAATGGATTTTGTGTCTGCATTACCAAGAACTTAGGCGGGAAATGGTATTATTTGGGTAGTGGTAGATCGTCTAACTAAATCCGCAACTTTTATACCTTTGAAGAATATTTGGTCGATGGATCAATTGGCTAAAGCATATGTGAAGTGGGTGGTGAAATATCATGGTGTGCCTAAGGACATTGTTTCCGATCGTGATTCATGGTTCTTGTCCAACTTTTGGCAGAGTTTGCAGAAGGCTTTAGGTACTAATTTGTTAATGAGTACATCTTTTCATCCAGTTACAGATGGGCAAACATAATGAACGATTCAGACTTTAGAAGATATGTTGCGATCTTGTGTTATGGAGTATTAGGGTTCGTGGGAGAATTTCTTGGATTTGATAGCATTTTCCTACAATAACAATTATCATGAAAGTATTGGTATGGCTCCATTTTTGGCTTTATATGGTCGGAAGTGTAGAAGTCCAGTCTGCTAGAATGATATTAGTGAAACCGTGGTGCTTGGACCCGAGTTCCTCGAAGAGACACTTGTAGAATTAATTGCTTATTGCTGCGACTGAATTGCTGTGGTTTTTGCCCATATGCAGCAATAAACCATGTCAAAAGAAACAAAAAAAAATCGAAAATCAACCTATTGCTGCGGTTCCCAAACAAAACCACAGCAATAGATGTCAACGGGATAATTTTTCAAATTTGCTTGACTAGTTTGACCAGCTCTATTGCTGCAATTTTTTTTAAAGAAACCACAACAATAGAAAGGCCCAATATGATATAGTAATATTTGAGCGTAGTCACACCTCTGTCACTAACCCCTAAATGTAACCCTTGTCCGCGCCTCACTCTCACTTCTCCCTCTCACGCCTCTCTCTCCTCTCACTCCCAATTCTTCGCATCTCATCTCTCCTCTTAATTCTTCGCATCTCATCACTCCTAAACATCAATGAACATCAAAGAACTTATTCACATCAACACATCATCAACGCATCATCATCAACGCATCATCATCACCATCATCTTCTCGGTCGCTCGTTGCTTGTCGTAAGTCTTCCTCTTCATTCATTTTTTTTAATCTAAATTTTTGTTAATTTCGTATATCTAATTTTATTTTTTTTCGAGAATTTCCTCTTATCCGACGAGATTAAGTGCTCATGGATCAAGATTAGGCCTAGGTTTTCAAATTTTGGTTTTTAATGGTTATGTTTTGGGTTTTTTTTTATCTGGGTTTCCATTTTTAGTCTTCGAGCCTAGGTTTTCACACTTAGGGGCTTCAAAACAGGGTTTGACAACGTCATAATTTTGGCTTCTCTTGAATTCCATTTAGTTTTTCCAATTTTTGGCGAAGGAAGGTTCGAATTTTTGGTGATCTACCAATACCATTCATATTTTGCTAAGCTAGGGTTTTTATATTGGGTTAATGTGAAGGTTTTGTGCTATTGGATGTCATTACCAAGAATCGCTTATTTTTCGAATTGCGATTTTGAGTTTTACCGCTTTTTTCTACTTGATGTTGATCTTGATTTTTTTTAACAGTGAGAGCTACAAGTTGTTCTTTAATTTTTCTGAATTTTAGAAACTTTAATAGGTTCTTGTGAAGTTCATTTAACTCAATTTTTTTCAGGGTTATGTATATTTTCTTCCAGTAGAAATGTATAATTTTTTTTTTATAAAAAAAAGCAACCTATTGCTGCTGTTGTTTGGTAAAAACAATAACAATAGACTTACCTATTGCTGCTGTTTTTACCAACAACAACAACAATAGGTTACTTTTCAATTATTTTTTTAGTTCACTACTACATAATTGACCTTAAGTAACACATTTAGGTAACACTTTTCAAATTATAGATTTTCTATTTATTAACACTTACGTAACACTTTGTCCATTTGTAACATTTAAGGTAACACTTTTGTAATATGTAACATTTTATAGTAACACTTTTGAAATGGTAACACTATAAACTTTGTAATAGGTAACACTTTTAAAATAGTAACACTATGATTTTTGAAATAAGTAACACTTCTAAAATATTAACACTAAAAACTATAAAATAAAGACTTTAAAATTTTTATTTAATTAATTAGCTTTTAAATATTTTTATAGGTTAATAAAAATTAGAAAAAAATAATACTAAGCCAAACATCCATTAACCATTGACAGTTTTGGGTAATTGTTTGAGTCTATGAAAGTTGAAAAATTAGAAAACTCTAATCCCTTAAATATTTCAGTTTCCCTCGTCCCTCATCTTTACTCTCTCCTCTTTCCATTACTACTTTTTCTTCAAGCTCCATTAATGGAGTTCAATCAAACTTTTACATGTTTTTTGTTCAATCCTAGCTGAACTTTCGCTAATATCGTTTCTCAAAATTTCGTCTTTTGTTGGATCAAATTTCCATCTAAATTTCCTCATCAATTTGCGATTAGTTTCTCGCAATATATCTCCATAAATTTCTTCTCGAATCTCCTCCTTTATCTTCTGTAACTGGTGAAACTGTGATTCAAATCATCATATTTCAGTCGAAAATTTGTAATCTAACTTTTTGTTTTTCATCAAATTTCAGCTGTAGTACTACTCGAATTCATTTGAAATGTCGGAATCAAGATCACTGCTTCGAATTATTGATGTTCATATTAATTGACGAGGTTCAATCGAATTTTCTTGCTGTAAGTCATTTGTGAGAAATTCCTTCATTACTGTACATAAATTTTTGTTCTCAATTCTTTTTTTTCGGAATACCTGCTTCATTTCATTGCTTTCGCTTGATTTTTCTTATTGCTAGACCAAATTTTTTTGCTGTTGTTGACGAATTATCCATATCATTACTTAAAACTTACTGATTCGCATATCTTTCGATTGATTTAGGCACTCAGATTTACTCTCACGTGCTCGACTTATCATTCTTTAAAATTTGACGGTTAATTATGCTTGAATTTATGAATCAATCTTCTGTATTTTTTGTTTGCTAATTTTGCCTACGTTTTGCGGCGGCGACAATCTGCACTTACCACCTACAATTGGTTTGCGAAACCTACAATTAGTGGTTTCCCGGCACCTGCAATCATCCTTCGGTGCACCCTTGATTGTTGCACGACCAATACCACAACAATAGGCCACTTAATGACCGACACAATTAACCTTTATTCTACTAGTGAGACGGTGAAGCAAGTGAAAGTGATTCAGGATAAGACCAAGGCATATCAAGATCGGCACAAGTGTTATGCTGATTTGAAGTGGAGGGATGAAGACTTTCAGGTTGGAGAGAAGGTATTATTAAAAATATCTCCAATGAAAGGGGCGATGCGATTTGGGAAGAAGGGAAAGTTAAGCCTAGAGTATATCAGGCAATATGAGGTGTTAAAGAAGATCGGGAAAGTGGCATATAAGTTGGATTTGCCAAATGATTTAAGTCGAGTCCATGATGTTTTCCATATATCTCGGTTAAGAAAGTATATTCTGGATGTGTCTCATGTTCTGCATCATGAGACGTTAAATTAGATGATAATTTGACATACGAGGAAAAACCTGTAAGACTCCTTGATAGTAAAGTTAGAAGTACTCAGACTAAGAATGTAAGATTAGTCAAAGTATTATTGTCAAACCATCAGACTGAAGAAGCAACATGGGAAGGTGAAGTGGATATGCGCAAGAAATATCCGACGTTGTTTTCCGAGGTTAGTTGTCGAGTTACTAGGTGGTAAGTCCTTATAAGGGGGGTTGAATGCGATAGAGTCTCACGCTTTTACTATAGTTATTGAATTTTAACATATTTTTGGAGTCATTATATACATTTTAGACATGAGCATTTGAGTCTGAAACAACAATTGCGGATTTTAATCCATTTTTTGGAAAGTGATTATGACTTTTTGTCGTAAGTTTCGAGGTCGAAACTTCTTTTAAAGGGGGTATACTGCAATATCCCATATTTTTGAGTATTTATTCAAATAATTAAAATGTTTATTTTCTATAATAAATATTTTAAGCAAAGGGTATTTTAGCAATTTCACTCGTTTTGAATTATTTTTTTAGGCCCTTATTTTTTGACAGCATTTCATAGTAAATGGGGGAGTTCTGTTTTCCTAAAACTTTCAAATTTATGATGGAGGTTACAAATCTTGCTTTAATCTCCTAATTTATGGTGCAGGTTACAAATTAATTAATTTTGAAAATTAAGTACTACCTATTCTACTCCTATAAATACCTCATACCTTAAGCCATCTTTTCCACATAAAAACTTTGAAGAATCCATACTCTCTTGCATCAAGGTTCTTCCTTCTCTTCTTCATCTATTCTAGTTATATATTTCTTATTCAAGTTCCAATTTTCTTTGGGTTAAGAAAAAAGCTAAGATTTCCATGTTTCTTACTCAAAAATATTATGCTCGTGATAGGTCATTCATGTTTAAATTTATGATTAAGTTCACGTAATACGTTACTTATGGGTTGGTTATGAGAAAGTTCAAGCATAAGAGTAAGTGAAGACACTAGTATAATCTTTGGTGCAAGATCAAGGTACGTTATGTGGCTAGATCTTTTGTAATGTGGTTTTCTGTGATAAAGTTGTTTATTGATTTAATGATTGGATTGGTTTAGAATTTTGATTTAAAATGGTTACAATATTTTATTTATTCACTCTTGGATGAGAAAATAAGGAATGATTTTTAATGGTTACAATATTTTATTATTCACTCTTGGAAGTGAAAAGAAGGAATGATTTATTAATGATTTTTATAGAAAAATTTTGTTATCCTTTTTGAAAAATTAAATTATTATTACAAGGAAAGGTTGGTTGGTTTTTATGAACTTTGAATGTTCCAAAAGTTGTTTATGAGAAAAGGAGGTTTATTCGTGACTTACAAGTCATATTTTTATTATTATTTCCGCTTGATTAACATTAAGAGCTTCAAAGTCCACTTGTTGGTAATTATAGTTACCCCTTGATATAGCTCTGTGATGGGATGACTAGCTTGGGAGGAGGGAGGTCATCGCTAAAGTGAAGATTTTTGATTGATTTGAACCTGTAGCCAAGCCAAGGTGAAGGGCGCGTCTAGGCTTTGGAAGCATAACAAAAATAACCTACACTTAGCAAAATAGAAGAAGGGATAAAAAGAGGAATTGTTTTCAATATTAATTTTAATCGAAGTTGTTTGGAAAGAGTTTGTTCTTAAAAGGTTATTCTTAAATTATTATTCAAGTGTTTGGAATGAGTTTGTTCTTAAAAGGTTGTTCTTGAATTATTATTCAAGTGTTTGGAATGAGTTTGTTCGTAAAAGGTTATTCTTGAATTATTATTCAAATTTTCGAATTATTATTTAAATTTTGGATAGAGTTTGTTATTAAAAGGTTATTCTTGAATTATTTATTCTTAAACAGATATTCTTGAATTATTAATGATGGAGTTTTCGAAATGAAAAATGTTGCGAACTAACAAATGTGTTACTTATCTAGTACATTACGTACTCAGTTTTATACTAACGCATATTTCCTTTTTCCTATTTGGCTTTGCCCTGTTTACCTTTTTGGTAAGCAGCGCAGTTTTGCAGGTGAATTTTGGATGTGCATGGGAGCATACTAGGAAGGGGATCTTCACATAGATTATGGTGTTTTATTTATATTGAGTATTGATACAATAGTTACTTTTATTTATAAAGAAATATTACTTCCTCCGTATAAAATTTAATACAACAATTTCTAAAAATGGTTGTTTCAAATTAAGTGCAACAATTTTCTTCTTTCCATTTTTGGTATGATTTTTACCCCTTAAATTACCAAAATATCCTTATTAAAAAACTAAAACGCATATTATAATAACATCACCTCTTATTAAAAATTGATCTTCAGCCTTTGGTTCCTTTGGTTGAGGAGAAGCCCTTGGATTCTCAAAAATAATAACATCACCGCTGATGTCTTACAAAAACAAGTCTCATGCGCTTCTGCTGAATGGTTTTTTCCCCAAAACCTCCCTATGGCAGCCCCCACCCCCTCCCCCTCCCCCTCCCCCTCCCTCTCCATGCATACACACTTACCCTTCTGGGTCCCCCACCTCTTGGTAGCTTTAAACTTAACGGTTATGGATTCTATGTCTATGATTTTTATGAGGCTGCTGCAACAATTGTGTGTTGGGGTGACCAGGGAGTTTGGTGAGGTGGCAAATGGATCAATTTTTTTGCAAGTTCTGCCAAACAGGCTGAACTCAAAAGAATATATATGGCATGTTAATGGAGTATATCTGAAAGTTGGAGTAATGTTATTGTTGCCACTAACTGCAGCGTAGCAATCACATGTATCAAAGATCCTCCAAAATTCAAAGGAAGACTAACAAAATTGATGACTCATTGCAGGGAGTTCCTTCAAGAAACATCAGGCGCCTTACTTTAGTTTGAGCCCAGATCAAGGAATATAGTAGCGGATGGGGTAGAAAAACGGCAAGGAAGTCGCAAATTTGCATGAACTTACTGTTTATGTAATTTAATTACCCAACCCCAGATTGTATAAAACTCTACTTAGCTGACTTAGAAGCTATAACTTCTAACTCTCTTACTACCACCAATACTATTGGGGCAGTGCTAACTCTCCTTTTATGACGTAATTATAATATGCATCCGCTAAAAAAAAAAAAGAATTCAGCTCAATTATCCAACGCCAACCTCCATAGCTTTATATAAATCCTCGAGTTACAAGTCATGTAGACATTTTTAATTACAAAAGCAAAGAAATTTAGTAGTAACATAATTTGATATTCTTGAGCAATTCAATATATATCGAAAAACCCTATCCTTCTTCTCTCCCCTCTCTTCTCTTCCTGCTAACAAGCCATAATCCTTTTCTTCAAGTTCGGAGTTTACATCATCCTTTCGATGGCAGTAAGCGCCCAATTTTTCTTTTTTCTTCCATTTATTCCTTCTGTTATTAATAATCTTCCATTCTATTTCTCTTTTTGTGAGTTTTATACCCAATTTTTGGTTCTTTCGCTCCTTTCATGGGAGTTTGGAGTTTAGTTTTATTCAGTTCCCACGTGTAATATTAAAAAATAATGTTCGAAATTATTCCTATTTGTTGAAGTTCAAGACCATCAACATAAAAGATATTGGAAATTCGGATGTCATCAACATGGTTAAATCAAGAATTTTCTTCCCCAAATTATATCAGAATGATAAAATTCCCCATCAATAGTTGCTCGATTCAGTAAATACAAGGGGGTTGCGTCGTATTGCTGGATTTGGTTCATTATAGTTTCTTCGAAAACGAATTTGGTTTGATCTTTTCTGATTATATCTTTTCTTTTTCTAATACTTATTGTAGATTCTGTTTGGCCTTCAATTAATGAAATTTATCTTTCGAGAAAAAAGCAATTTAATTACCCTTCGGAGTTCTTATATAACCAAAATCCGAAAATAAAATTAGACTACATGGATTTTCCACAATTCATATAAAAAGGTTCTAAATCTTAACGTGCATCTTGCAATAATTAAAATATTTCTCATCACGGTCTTTTATTTTGGAGGCCTTGTTCTAATCTTAGGAGTGGGCCCCTAGTATTTTTTTTGGCAACTTAATTAAATGATATCTTTTATAATATTACAATTATATATTTATCTTGCAAATCGAAAAACCAAAACCTCAAACTCATTTCAAAACATATATAACAACTCAATACAAAATCAAGCTATTATTGATGTTCTACTTACAAAGAAATCATTAATAATTTTTCTATCTCACCCTCAAAAGTTACAATAGAAAAGAAGATTTATGTGATGAAGTAGCTGAATGTGTAAGCTACTACCGGGGTTCTTTTTCTATTGCAATAATTATGTTTATATACTATTCACCCACCACTTTTTCACTATCTATTGTGATTTTTACATACGAAAAAATAAAGTCATGTGGGATGTTGTTAGATTCGTCTTAATATATACTTTTAGAAAGTCAAATTTTCATTTTTTTACTGAAAAGTAATGAAAGATTTTAATAGTTAAATTTCTAAATAGGGAAGAGCCAAATCTCAATTGTTGTAGCAGAAAAAGAACGGAGAAAGTAGTAAACTTGGGCCACAAATCATTGAATTCTTCTTGGGTAAATATGCACTTCCAAAGAAAAAGGAAATACCATAAAGAATTGAAAAAATTAAAAGAGTAAGGAAAATAGTGGAAAAGTAAGTATGAAATGCTAGGAACAAAAAAGTAAGAGAAATAGTGAAAAAGTAAGTAAGAAATGTTGGGGAGATAAAGCGAACTCGTGTGTTTGAACTCCATTCTTGGAATATTACAATCAAAGACCAACTTTGCCAACTTCTACAGCTGAACAGTTTAAGCGCCATAATAATATTATACGTGTTTTCATTTTTCAGCTTTTGGTCCCCTGGAAGTTCCGACCCCTGTGCTATTGGGGTTGCTTGCACAACCTAATAGCGAGACTTGTTTCTCATCAAACTTCTTAATACCAATTGTAAGTTACATTGACTATCAATGTAGCAAGCAATCTCAAACAATATATAATAAGACAACGAACAAAATAAAGCAATAATAGAGATACTAAGAATTTTTACATGGAAATATTACAATAGGAAAAAAGTCAGAATACCACAAAGTACACACTAAATCAAGATTGTTGACACAAAAGCTCTCAAGATCTCTACATAGTTTTTCCTCTATGATATGAGAATTATGGGCATAACCTGTCTAGATAAGTATTCACATTAGGTTACAATCATAGTAGTGAAGCACATAAAAAACCACAAAAACCATGAAATTCACTATGGAGAGAACTCCTTGTTAATTTGAGTGGGCACTCCTCGCTCCCTCATTATCGTTGGCTCAAAGTTTTTGCCTTGAACCTTAAAAAACGATATTTTTAAAAGCGGACTCTTCTACGTCGCTCCTAGGGGACTTCGATCTGCTATGTTTTTCCATTTTCTTTAACAATCTTCACTCTATTGTACAGTGCGTGGCGGATCCAATACTTTAAATTGGGGAATACAGACGTACAACAAGCATAAAAATAATGTAAAAAAGTTCATAAACATTGTATCAGTCATTAAATTTTCTTCTTCCTTTCAATTTGATTAAATCTTGAAACAACACTAGTAATCGAATCGCTGAAACTAAAAAAAAATACAGTAAAGCATTGTAACAAGAAGAATGCCACAAAACATAATATACACCATATGCACATTCAAAGATCATAGAAACAAAAAGTTTCATTAATTTATGAGTACTAGCAAACTAACAATATGATTTATATAATCAATAACAAATTAAAGAATGAAAAACTTGAAGAAGACTAGTTTATTAATGTCTTTATTCCTACCAACACAACTGGAAGAAAAATTATTCAGAAAACTTGCAATTATAGTCAATTTCAATTTAATTGTCAAAACATTCATTTGAGATATCATCATTAGCAGCAAAAGTAGCATTTGATGTTGTCTAATCCACCTCCATATTAGCATTTTTTGAGAGGTTTCGTCGTTTGTTATGTGCTTTTCCTCCAATTTAGCTTCGAGATATCTTGTCTGTTTTCTTCTTTTCCGATTATTCTCTTCATCTACTCCATGAGTAAAGAGAGGTTTTTTCCTCCACCAAGAACTACCTTCCTAGGATTTCATCCTTTTGAATATGAACTAGTTATTAGGTCCGAGCTATGCTCCGGGTAAGGAAAAATGTCATTTATTAATATAATACTTTATAATAATAACACTAAATACAACTTAGCCTAGTGGTTAGAACTTTAGTATATGCACTTGAGGTCTCGAGATCTAATCCTATACTATGTAATTTTTTAATTTTTTTTATTCTACATAGATTACATGAACTAAAACTCCCTATGGAGAGCGTCACGTGACACAGTTTCTTATTTTCGCACGCCTTTTAATATATTTGTATCGATTTTCAAAGATCAGGTTGCTTGACTTGCTTTTCCTTGGATTTACTTGACTTGAGTGTATTATTTTTCATTTCCCAATTGAATTCATATACATACATATATACATATATACATACATACATACATATATACATACATACATACATATATACATACATACATATATATATACATACATACATATATATATACATACATACATATATATACATACAATATATATATATACATATATATATATATAACATATATATATATATACATATAATATATATATATACATATATATATATATATATACATATATATATATATAATACATATATATATATATATATACATATATATATATATATACATATATATATATATATATATATATATATATATAATATATTATATATATATATATATATATATATATTCAACAAGAAGAGGAGATCAATCTAATAAACTGCAAAGCGATTACCACTCATTCTTCGACTTTTCTCACACATAGCGTACATACAAGTGATGCTAGTCTAACATATATAAACTTATAAAGTAGGAAAAATGAAAAATGAAACACAAGTATAAAAAGCATAAAATAACTTACTGCATGTGAGTCGAACGTTAAAGGTGGCGCACCGAAGTGGCGAAGTCCTCACCAGTCACTAGTCACCGCATGACCTCTGGTCTTCCCATCAGACGTTGACGTTGGTTGTCAGCAAGATGGCAACATCTGGTGGTTATGATCTGGGTCTTATTTTTTGTTTCAGTTCAGTGTTTGAGAATTGAGTGAGAGAGAGAGAGAGAGAGAAAGAGAGAGAAAGAGAAAAGGAGAGGAGCGTGAGAGAAAGGGGAGATAGAGAGAAAGAGAGAGGAGAGAGAGGAATGAAGTCCTATGCCCTGTGGTTTGTCCGATTCCAGCTTGTGTTTTTTTTTTTAAATTTGGAGAACAGTTATACCCCTTGTACCCACTTGGGTCCGTCACAACTACTATATAATCACCATCTGACCTAGTCGATTCGATCCGTGAGCAGGTCGATCTGATCTAATTTTTCGCATATCCGATCCGCTTTTTTAGTTTTTGCATATTTCAGATCAGATATCCGAAATTTTCGGAATGTTTCATTTTTGGATATCCCGAGACATGGAATTTTTTCGGATATCATATCCGAAATATTAGTTTTCAAGGCCAGATATCCGAAATATTTGATAATCATATCTGATTTGAAACTTATTATATCAAATTTTCCTTTGAAAATTTCAATTCTTTTAGTTTACAGATATCCGATGATTCGATCAGAATTTTTGGATATCCGATCCGAAGTTTTTTGGATTGAATTCAGATCACATTTTTTCCGATATGAAATTTTCGGATATCGAAAAATTGAAATTTTCGGATATCCGAAATGAACACCCTAATTTATTCACACCCAGATACCCAACAGAAGCGAGCTAGGTTGATGGTACTTACATATATTGATCTCAAACAAACCCCTTTTACCGCAATTAACAATCACAATCAAAAGTCAAAACATTCCCATATTTACCCTTCCTTTTATTCATTTGACATGTTCTTATTAGAATTTAAAATCATAGTGCTTTTCCCTTCTCAAAGAGGTCTAAGACAAGGTGATCCTTTGTCCCCTCTCCTCTTTGTCATATGCATGGAATACCACTCAAGAATCTTGAAAAAAGTGATTGAGAGAGATGATTTCAAGTTCCATCCCAAGTGCAATGCCTTGAATTTAAACACACTTATGTTTTGCTGATGACATATTACTCTGTTGCAAGGGTGACTTCACATCAATACACTTGATACTTAGAGGTTTCAAACTCTTCTCTGAAATCTCAGGCTTGTAAGCTAATTTCAATAAGCCAGCCATATATTGTAGTGGTATGAAGGATGAAGGCATTCAAAGGGCTCTTGATAGATTTGGTTTCCCACGGGGTACTTGCCATTTAAGTACGTAGGTGCGCCTATATGCTCAAAAAGAATCTAAGTTGCTGAATGTGAAAGTCTTATTGAGTAGATGGTGACTAGAATAAGACTGTAAAGTACCAGGCATATTTCCTTTGCGGGCAAGATCCAACTCATCAATTTTGTGTTGATAAGTATACACTCATACTGGGCACAAATATTTGTATTACCTAAAAAGATATTACATGATATCACCAAGATATGTAGAGCCTTTCTTTGGCCAGGTGACTCATTTAGCCCTAGAGCAGGGTATGGAAATTGGGCTGGTGTGTGCACACCTAAAAGTGCAAGTGGACTAGGAATAAGAAACATCTTCTTATGGAATATTGTTGCAATTGGTAAGTATGTCTGGGTTGTTGAGAAGAAGCTTGACAATTTATGGGTCAAGTGGATTCATGCTGTATATATTCAGCAAGACTCATGGTGGGATTATGTGCCTAAGAATACTAGTAGCTGGTATTGGAGGCACCACTGTCAAGGAAAAGTTGAAGGAATACTACACTGAGTTTCAATTTAAGCATATGCCTCATTACTATATTATTTATGTTTACAAGAAACTCTATGGTGATTTTGAGAAGATCCAGTGGAGTACTGTTGTGTGGGGCTGATTTGGAGCGCCAAAACACCAATTATGTAGTTGGTTCGCTATCCAAGGAAGATTACAGACTACAACTAAACTTCATAGCTGGGAGGTGAGTGATAACAACAAATCTTTGGTTTGTGAATCTCATGTGGAGAACCATAGGCACCTATTCTTTAACGGTGAATTCAGCAGAAGATGCCTTAATAAAGTCAAGCAATGGTGTGGCATTCACACTCAAAGTTAGGACATACAACACACCTGTTTCACTGGCTGTTTAGCAGGAGGAGAGACACCAAGATCAGAAGGATGGTACAAACTGCTACACTAGAAGCTGTCATTTACTTCATTTGGCAGGCTAGGAATCAGGCTATTTGGGAAGGAAAAGTCAATTGTATAGATTATATTGTAAAGAGAATACAAGACAATGTGAAATATAAATGCCTTAGTGGTGTTCCTAAGAAGTCATAGAGATAAATGTTGGTTGGAAGCTTTGTATATAACTAGTTTGTTGGTGGTCCATGGTATAGCTTGGCTATTCAAGGAAAATTAGGGTGTAAATTGTCTTGTTTTGATAATCACAACTCATACTTATCTATATAAAAAAAAATATATAGTGCTGCACCAACATATATCATCTTTAGATCCACAATTGCGGCAGTGTGATTTTCTCTACGACAATTATTATTTAGCAGAGAGATCAGAAAGCCCTTTACAAAAGTTGTCATCTTGTTTAGGGGGGTAAAAAAGTGTTTCAAACCCATTTGGCCCTAGAAATTTGAATATGTTCATGCATTTTACAGCCCTAGTATTGTCGGCAGAAGTAAAAAGTGGGCTTGATTAACTTAACCAAATCCTCAAATAGTTAGGCTTACCATGAAAATTTAAGGTTCGGTGGGAAGAGATATATATGAAGTATATTAATCACGTACATGATCCAATTGATACCTTTTAAAGTGCTCCAACTGGGTTCCCTTCATTTTTTTTTTTTGCTAGCGGAAATATCTGGTGCTCTCCCGTCATAAAGTGATACCATTAACAATGTACATGATAGTAGCATCTTTATTATTTTGTAATGTACGTTAAAAATTCTCAATAATTCTAGCTGAACTTATTGACATGAAAATCATAATTGGTTATTTGGTTCTTACTACTTCTTAGCTAGCCTTTTGTCTTTTCTTAAACTTTTCGGGTTCTTTTTTAGTGACAAGAAATTGGATGATTATTAATTGATTATGACTTAAAGGAATATCTCTGATTTCATTCTCACCGTATCAATATGTTATACCATTAAAACATATTGTTTAAACTTCTTTATTTTTGGTGCAAATGGACCTATGTTTAAATAGTTGATTGTTTAGCTAGCTTCTAGGAAATAGCTGATTTCCGCTAAGAAAATTTCATTCCACCTCCATTTACTGGATTTCCAAATGAAGAATTACATGCCGATAGTAGCAACCCAACGGAGACAGTATTATAAACATGGGTTTACATTAAGCATGTCTTAACTATAACTTTGGAACACCGCAAAAGAAAGCTATAATAACGAGATCACACATCAATTGGTTTTATCAATGCTTAATTGTTGTCAAATGTTTTTACTTTTAGTTTATTGAAGTTAACCTGGCCTTAGAGTTACGTTGCTTATATAATTTTCGTATAAATGTTACTCTGTCCTATTCTAATAATAAGATACTAGAATTGTTTGCACGCGATGCGTGCTTGATTTTTTTTTCGAACAGAAACTCAATTTTTTCGGCATAAAGAGTCAAAATTTGAACATTAGATATACGAAGTATAATTGTTTTTAGTTGCAAAATTTGATTGAATTAAGTATAGTAATTCATAAATTGTAAAGAAAGTAGACACTATGATTTCAAGTCAATTTTTTCATAGGTTGTAGTTTATAAGTGAATTTTTAAGTTTTTGTAAAGTTTTCTCATTTTAGTGATTTGCATAACGTAAATTATGCAATTTTATGATTTTAGTTGACTTGTGAGTGATTATTATAATTATATTTTTGATATTTTTATTTGAAGCCCCCTTTGATTTGTAAGTGAATTTGTAATTTAGAATGGGAAGGGGGTAAGATAATCTCTTCATTTGGGGACACCATAGTTCCCCCCTTCCCTTATATAATAGAGATATGTTGTACTTTAATTCTTAAATGATATTATATAAACCTTTTTACCTAGATAATTTATCACTATTATATAATGAAAAAATACGTCCAAATATATGTAAAAGTTTCATTATATATAGGAAACACTATCAAAAAGTAAATAATTTTTTTCCTTGTCTAATTTCACTACAAATACACCTCTATTTTTTATCATGACTTGCCATTAATTGTGAATGGTTCTTGAGAATAGTGATTTGTATTTAAATTTTTGTAGATATTTTTGTATGTATTGACGTTCTAAGTTATTAGTTTTAGTTTGTATATTAATTTTATGTTTTAATAAAGTTTCCTGATTATTTGAGTAATTTGCGTGATTTTTATAACGTGATTTTCTCAATTGTATGGGTGATTTGTAAAGTTCCTTTTTTTGAGTGATTTGTGAGTGAGTGTTGTAAATTTATTTTAGGTATTTTTATTTTGACATTCCTTTTGTAATTTAGAAAGAGAAGGGGGGCAAAATAGGCGTTTCAAAAGAGGACACCATTGCTCCCCCGGCCTTCCCTTATATAATAGAGATTGTAGCCAAATATATTATTTCAGAATACAAGAAAGCCATTCTATATATGATAAACTGCAACATTATAAAACCAAGATAAGATTATTTATTATATTATACTTCTATTATGATAAATACAGTACAACCTTTGTCACCGATATAAATTTAACTAGAATCTATTAATTCTTATTATGTAATGGGAGAACATGCTGTTAAATGTAGACACGAATAGACTAATAAACATCTAGCGAATTACTCTATTTTTGTCCAAAACCTACATTAAAAAATATGTAGAATATTTGGAATTTTCAAATTAAGGGGAGTAGTGGTTTAGTTAGTAGCTTTAGGTTGCCTTTGTCGTCGGTTTTTGGCTTTACATGTAGGTCAAACAACCAAAATATAGTGTCTGATGCTAAATGACTTTTTGGATAGACAAAGCTAATTTTCACTCAAAATTATAATCTAGGTTGACCTAACTATATGATATTGGCTTTTGGTTTTTCTTTTCTAAAATTTGCAAATAAATCCATGCATTATGAATCCAGTAAATTAAAAAAATTAATGTCCTATAAGTCCATTTTTATATTTAACAACCAACAATTAAAAACTCACTTTCAAACACATCTATAAATGTTCGATAGTCAAACAACTGATATATTGGTCGAACTAGCGCACAATTGAAAAGACTATACAATGAGCAAGAGTTCACTGACTCATCAGGCTTCTCTAATTTGTACTTATATCTCGTTAGGACACTAAAACTTGCTTAGCTGTGGTCATGATAAGGCTTGTTTGGCTGTCTAGGTGTACAGGTGTGGAGAATAATTGTGTTGACCTGATTAGGTTAACCTTGACATTCAATATATATAGTGTTTTTATAATACATACCTAAGACTAGTAAAACTCTCTTCTATCCTTTTACATATAACATTACTTTAACATACCCCTCAATCATTACGGGGTGAAACGAAAAATAGATTGGAACAATGTTTAGTAAACAAGTCACTAGATAGACCTTTAGTAAAAATATCAGCAATCTGAGCTGAGTAGAAACATGACGAACAATAAGACCTCCCTTAGTAACCATTTCACGAACAAAATGGTAATCAACATCAATATGTTTGCTACGATCATGATGAACTGGATTAGCAGTGAGATAAGTAGCAGAGACGTTATCACAATACACGATCACAAGGCAGCGAAGGAAATGATCGATATCGGCAAGAAGTTGCCGGAGCCAAATTGTTTCTGCAGCTGTGTAGGCAACTGCCCTATATTCAGCTTCAGTGGAGGATTTAGACACAGTGGGTTGCTTTTTCAAGCGCCAGGAAATCAAGTTTTTCCCAAGAAAAACAGCATAGGCAGTGGTAGAATGACGAGTGTCAGGACAACCCTCCCAATCTGCATTAGAGTAGGCAATAACAACAGTAGGAGAACCACTGCTATGTAAGACAAGATCAAAATCCAAAGTGCCCTGCAGATACTTGGAAATTCTTTTCATATCATGAAGATGAGTAGTACGAGGAGCATGCATAAATTGAGACACCATATTAACAGCATAAGTAATGCCTGGACGAGTCATAGTTAAGTACTACAATGCACTAACCATACTAAGATAATCTGTAGGATCGATCAGCAAGAAGGTCTCCGTCAAGAAGAGACAACGTAACTTGAGAGACAACAGGTGTGTGAACAGGTTTAATAGTATGAAGATGGAATTTAAGAAGTAAATCAGAGACATACTTAGTTTGAGATAAAAATATACCAGATGGGATACACACAACCTGAACACCCAAGAAATAATAAAGATCTAAATCCTTCATAGCAAACTAAGAAGAAAGAACATAGATGAATTTTGAAACTAGGGCTGGACTTTTACTAGTGATAACAATGTCATCAACATATGATACAAGAACAATGAGATCTGACCACGAAATTTGAGAGTGAACATGGGAGTGTCGCAACTGCTGCACTTGAAACCAATAGATAAAAGAAAATTGCTAAACCGAGAAAACCAAGCTCGAGGAGCTTGTTTCAAACCATAAATGGACTTAAGAAGACGACAAATATGAGTAGGTTTAGATGGATGAGCAAAACCAGGAGGTTGACACATATAAACCTCTTCATGAAGAAAACCATGAAGGAAAGCACTTTTGACATCTAATCGACGAATAGGCCATTTAAGAGTAACAAAAATAGTAAGAATTAAACGAACAGTGGTAGGCTTAACAACAGGCTTAAAGGTTTCAAAGTTGTCAATACCTGTCTGCTGGTGATTTCCAAAAATGACAAGTCTGGCTTTGAACCGCTCCACAGAACCATCAGAATTGTATTTAATCCGTTAAACTCACTTACAATCAAGTAAATTCTTGTCAAAGTTGCGAGGTACCAACTCCCATGTATCATTATTAACTAAAGCCATACATTCATCAAGCATAGCTTGATGCAAATGATAGTATTAAGAAGCTTGATTAAAGTTAGTGGGTTCTGACTCAATAATTTCAGTTTTTAAGTTCTGACACCCCCGTCTTTTAAACGAGTGACCATGGGATGATGGTTTAAGCTAACAGGAGGAGACCGAGAAACTTGTGAAGAGGGGGAATCAACAATGGGAGAAGAGGGAGCGACACTAGAATGTCGCAAAGAGGGGGCAACACCCTTAAAGGATGAGGAAGGCTCAATGGCACGCGGGTTAGGGGAACCAACTAGGCTAGACGTGGACGCGACAAACGAAGAGGAAGGAAACGCTGGGCCAGCGGACGCTGGAACCCCAGCGCGCGAGGCAGTGCGTGTGTGTGAAGCTGGGAAAGCAGATGCTGGAAGCTCAAAACGCAAGACAGTGCGAGTGTGTGAAGTGGAGCTGGAGCCAATGTGCAATGAAAAACCAGCGGGCCTGGCAGAACTTTCAATGGGGGAGGGGGAAGGCCCAACGAGCGCTGGTTGGATGTGATCCAATGTAACACCCACGAAATCCATACACGTCTACAGCTACGTCGCATCGACTTTGGGAGTGTTACCGCCGCGATGGAACGCAAGGCATAAATAGAAAAACGGTAACTCAAATCATTGTCTCAAAAACTAAAATGCAGCGGAATTACAAATGTAAATACAACTCGGAAATCATCGATGACCCTTTTATTCCAACCTCAAACCATTTAAGAACGTTCTAGAAAATCCAATAATACTTAATCCAAAATGCTTAACTTCAAAACTAAAGACTAGCCCCCGTATGCTTGATATCATGCAGCAGCACCAACAGACCTAGTCTGCTCCCCATTGAAGCGTCAATGGTTCATCACAGGTCAACAAACACATAATAACACACAGAATCAGCTATGCTGAGTACGTAATGAACCATTGAATATATATGAACATAAATGATGCACACATGAACAATCTGAAGTATGATACTACGTTATGTTACATCCATTAATCTTTCTTTATTTGGCATCGAACGGGCACCGTCATCTTACTAGATTCATATGGGCTACTGAATCCTTAATAGACAACTTGGTCTATTAGATGAAATACAAATACGGTTTTGTTCCGTCTCACACCCATCACCTCAGTATGCATACCTCCAAGATCGAACGGAACCTTCCCCCTACTTGAGTTATCAAAATATAAGGACACTACTGTCGTCACAGTAGGCCTGCGTAGGAGTGTAGGACAAGTCCCACACTCCCCCGATTGTTCATTACTTGTAGGGAGTCCAGCTACAAGTTCTTGCCATAATTCACTTTTACTACTGTCTATTCTTTCCATAACCTCAAAGAGTAATTTACATGTTCTCTTAATTACAATGCTCAAATCATATCTCTTGTAACACTCTCATTACAGTATGGATCAGATTAATAATGCTTATATTTAAAGTACGATAGAACTTTGCATCTCAATGCAACATATCGATTTCACGTTACAAATGTCTAACCAATGCAAACAATCACAATCAAATGTTCTCTATCATGCTTCTAAGTTCCAATAACATGAATTGCAACCTAATCATGATAGTAAAACTTGGAATTAAATTGGTACGCGTACGTACCTTGTAGCGGAGAATTTTCGCTGTCTTAATTGAACCGTTAATAAAAAGCTTTAGTGCTATGTCCTTGATAACACTAACTACTACATACTAAGACTATAACGATCTAATGATTCGAATTAAACGATAGCTAACACCTTGTTCATGAACTTTCGTTATTTTTCTATTCTAGTGGATTTAGTGTCTTTTAAGAGTCAAAATTAGTGAGCAACTAAACTTAGTTAGTGTCATTAGTCCACTAGTTTACCAAACCAATTAAGTCATAAGTCCAACCACGTCTTGTGTCTAGAAGTCCAGTCGTACGTCCAAAAGTTAGGTCTTATGTCCAAAAGTTATCTGTCCCACAAATCAGGTAACACATAATAAAATGGTAACTTTAACCAATAACAGTAATACACTTTTTCTACGTCCCATCTTATTCCATTACAAGCCTAAACCAGATTCTTAACTTAAAAACAGAATAATAAATTAACAAATTAAACAGTCTAATTAATTACTAAACAACTTTAATTACTAATTACTAATTACAACTTAACGTAATTACGAAAACAGTAAATATAATATTAAACTAATAAAACTGATATAATATGTTAAGTACATAATAGGCTATACAGCTAAATCTTGCCGGCAAAAGAACTCCGGCGACCGACCTCCGGAACCGAAACACCACACCACACACGCGCACCACTTCCGCACACAAACCCTCGCACAGCGCCTTCGAACCGCGTCGAAGGATCGCCCCACACCAAGTCCTCGCAAGGCTTTGCACACCCTCGTCGGACCCTCGTTGGACCGTCGTCGCTGCACTCGAACACCCGAAGACACACCGACGCAGCGCTCGAACTCCGCGCTCGCACACTCGACGATCTCGTCGGACCGCCCGAACTCCGCGCTCGCACACTCCTCGACTCCCTCGACTTCGCACACTCGACCCTCATCGCAGCACTGTCTCGCACAAAACCCTCGAATACTCACGCACTAACTCTTTCGCACACGACACTCTTGTCGTTCGCACAGCCTCGAACCGTCGAAGGTGAACGTTTAGGGGCGGCGACGAGAGAGAGAGAGAACAACGAGAGATTGAGAGAGGAGAGAGAAATGTGAGAGATAGAGGGTTTGAAACTCGGTTGAGGGAGAGGGAGAGGAGAGAGAAAAAGAAAACGGCTGGGGAGAGGAGAAGTAATTAGGGTTTTCTTTTTGTTTTCTGATTTTTTCCTTCTCCTTTTCCTTTTATACTCCCCTTCAACCCTAGGTCATGTAAATTCGGTTTAACCTTTTATAAACTCCGAAATTTACTAAACCAACTCATATTATCATTATTTTATTCCTATTATTTTGTAAATAATACTAAAATACATATTTATTAACTTCTTTATATTTTCTTAATTAATACGAAATAACTTCCAAAATATGGAGTATTACAGGCTTCCCCCCTTAAAAGAAGTTTCGTCCCGAAACTTTGAGGTAGCCCGTCTTAACGACGATCTTTTGCACTTCTAAGTCCCAAAATTTCACAAGCGTTTGCTAACGTTCGCACAACAAATAAGAAGATAAGCAGTAATTACACATAACTAACATAATTAACATACTTTAGGGTGAAAGCGCGAAATTCTATCGCATTCTTCCCCCCTTAAAAGAAAAGTTACGTCCCCGTAACTCACGTACCTCTTGAAAAAGCTCAGGGTACTTCAGACGCATTGCATCTTCGGCTTCCCATGTGGCTTCCTCGGTATTTTGATTTCTCCACAACACTTTGACAATTCTGACGTCCTTATTCCTCGTACTCGCACTTTGCGGTCTAGGATCTGGACAGGTTTCTCCTCATAGGACAAGTTTCGTCTATCTCGACGTTTTCGGTTCAAGGACATGTGACTCATCAGGTACGTATCTCCGGAGTTGGGATACGTGAAACACGTTATGGACCCTTTCTAAGTCGTTGGGCAAATCCAGGCGATAAGCAACTTTCCCTACTCTCGCCAGTATCTCATATGGTCCTATGAACTTAGGGCTTAGCTTCCCCTTTTTCCCGAATCGCATCACTCCTTTCATTGGGGACACCTTAAGCAAATTTTTTCCCCATTCGTAATTTTCTCCTTCGCTTCTGATCCGCATAGGATTTTTGCCTGTCCTGTGCAGCCTTAATCTTTTCTTGAATGACTCGCACTTGATCCACTGTCTCCTGAATCATCTCAGGTCCTAACACCACAGTCTCACTAATGTCGTTCCAACACAAAGGGCTACGACACTTTCTCCCATACAGTGCTTCAAATGGTGCCATCTTAATACTAGCATGGTAGCTGTTGTTGTATGAGAATTCTATGAGGTCCAAATGGTCTTCCCATGATCCTTGGTATTCTAAGGCACATGCTCGCAACATGTCCTCTAAGGTCTGAATAGTTCTTTCGGTTTGACCATCGGTAGCTGGGTGAAAGGCTGTACTCATCAATAGCTCACTACCAAATGCTTCCTGGACCTTTTTCCAGAAATTCGAAAGGAATCGGAATCTCTATCTGATACTATACTGTGGGACTCCATGCAATCGAATGACATTTTTCACATAAGCCTTGGCTAAGGCTTCCATACTCCACGTATCTTCATAGGTATGAACCTTGCTGTCTTGGTTAGTCTTCCACTATCACCCATATGGTATTATTGCCTCCCCGACTCCTAGGTAAGGCGACAACGAAGTCCATGGATATCGAGTCCCATTTCCATGTCGGAATGTCTAAGGGTTGAATCTTTCCTTGAGGTCTCTTGTGTTCACTTTTGACTTTCTGGCAGTTAGCATTTGGAAACAAACTCAGCTACTGCTCTCTTCATCCAGGCCACCAAACATCTTCTTGAGGTCCTTATACAACTTATCTCCCCCTGGGTGGACGGAATAGTCGTGTTATGACCCTCACTCATTATCTTTTGTTTCAGCTCTTCACACTTTGTGGACGCACCACCTACCCTTATATCGTATGATTCCATCCTCATGGATAACAAACCCCTCTGCTTTGCCCTCCTTAAGCTTTGCTTTGACTCGCTCAAGCTTCACATCCCCAGGTTGACTCTCTTTTATTTCATCTAGAAGTTGGTTCGATGGTTAGGGCACTCAGCAATCTTTCTACCTCCCCTTCATGAACAACTTCTATCTGAGTCTAGAAATTCCTCACAAAGTTTGTCGGCAACGACTAATGTATTCAGGCTATGGCTAGACTTGCGACTTAACGCATCAGCAACGAGTTGGCTTTACCCTCATGGTACTGGATGTCTAAGTCATAGTCCTTGATGAGCTCTAACCATCTGCGCTGCCTCATGTTAAGGTCTTTCTGGGTGAAGTATGTATTTAGGCTTTTGTGATCGTGAAGATCGACAGGTCACCCCGTAAAGGTAGTGTCTCCAGATTTTGAGGCAAATAATGGCGGCCAATTCTAGTCGTGTGTTGGGTAATTGACTTCATATGGCTTCAACTGCCGGGACGCATAAGCTATGACCTTCCCATTTTGCATCAGAACACAACCCAACCTATTTTTGGACGCATCACTATACACATCATATCCCTTGTTCCCGTTAGGCAAGGTTAGGATAGGGGCTGATGTCAACCTCTCTTTTAGCGTTTGGAAGGCCTTCTCACTGTCCTCATTCCAGTTAAACCTACAATCCTTCTTCATCAAGTTGGTCATAGGCTTTGCTATTTTGGAGAAGTCTTTCACAAATCTCCTATAGTAACCGGCTAAACCCAAGAAACTTCTTATATCCGTGACATTCTTTGGGGTAGGCCATTCACTCACGGCCTTGATCTTTGCAGGATCTACTGACACACCCTCCTTGGAGACAAAGTGACCCAAAAATGACACCCTTTCCAACCAAAATTCACACTTCGAAAACTTCGCATAGAGTTGGTTGTCCCTGAGTGCCTGTAAAATGACTCTCAAATGACCCTCATGTTCCTCCTTATTCTTAGAATAGAACAGTATATCGTCTATGAACACAATGACGAATTTATCGAGGTAGGGTCGGAAAATCCTATTCATAAGGTCCATGAAAACTGCAGGTGCATTAATTAACCCAAAAGGCATGACCGTAAACTCGTAGTGACCATATCTGGTCCGGAAGGCAGTCTTAGGTATATCATGGTCAACAATCTTCAACTGATGGTAACCAGACCTTAAGTCTATTTTGAGAACATCCCCGCACCCTGAAGTTGGTCAAACAAGTCATCAATCCTAGGTAATGGGTACCTGTTTTTCACAGTGACATTGTTCAACTCTCGATAGTCTATACACAACCTCAAACTACCATCCTTCTTTTTCACAAACAAGATGGGTGCTCCCATGGTGACATGCTAGGTCTAATATACCCTTTATCGAGTAGTTCCTCCAACTGGTTCTTCAGCTCATTCATTTCTGCTGGAGCCATTCGATATGAGGCTTTCGAAATTGGTCCAGTCCCAGGTACTAGGTCAAGGGTGAACTCTACATCTCTCCTTGGAGGCATACCAGGTATTTCTTCAGGAAAAACATCCTGGAACTTTCGGACTATGGGCACATCTTCAGGCCTCAACGGATTATCCTCAACTCTTCTCACCGAACACATAAATAGGGGCCAACCCTTGTCTACATAGTTCTTAAGTTGTAAAGCATTGATCACCTTAATCCCGGGTTCTCGAGGTATTCTCCTATATGACACTCTTTTTCCCGAAGGGTCCCTCAGTTCCACTTTCTGCGCATCGCAATCTATCTTAGCCATGTACTTCCCAAGCCAATCCATCCCCAAAATAATGTCTAGGTTTGATGTTAAACTCTATCAGATCAGAAGGAAAGAAACCCTCACCTTTTCAATGGCACTTTTAGAAATATTTTAAAGTAGTTAACAGTCTCCCCAGCTGGAATGACTATAGGCATAGAAATCGACTCAGACTCGACCAATGCTAAAGTTCTAACAGTTGCATGGGCAATAAATGACAATGATGCTCCAGAATCAAATAATACTTTAACAGGTGTTGGAGTTGATAGAAAATGTACCCGTGACAACATCTCTACAAGCCTCTTCTTCTCTAGTCGTCATCATGTATAGCTTCCCCTTGCCCTTATCTTGGGAATTAGTTGCATTGTTCCCATTAGAGATCTGATTGTTGGTGTTGGTCGCAGGCTTGGAATAGTTAGAATTCCCATTATAAGCACTTCCCCCAAATCCATTCCCGTTTCCGTTCCCATTTCGGGGCTTGTCCCCATAATTCCCCTTCTTTTGGCCATTGGGGTTCAGTTTGTTCTTTGAATAGCACTCATATGCTCTATGTCCTATTTTCCCGCATTCTCAACATTCGACCTTGCATTGTTACCCTCACAATCTTTACCAGGATGGTTGTTAGGGCACTTTCTACACCTATACACACGCTCAGGTCTGCGGTTATTGGTGTTGTTATTGCGGTTATTGTTGTTGGGATTCGAGTTGTTATTGGGTCCCTTACCGAAATCCCTTTGAGGGTTTTGATGGTTTTGGTTCCGATTATGCTTTTCTCGAACTTCTGGCCCTCGGGGTTTGGATTATCTTTGCGTTTCTCATGAAGCTTACCCCCTTCCTCCCTCTTCCTGATGGCATAAAGATGAGCAACTTTGCCAAACACGTGATCTAGAGAGGTAAATGTATCTCCCCCTAGTCTTCCTTGCAGGTCAAGGGTAAGTCCTAGCTCGAAACGTGAGGCTTTAGCCTCCTCAGTAGGGGCAATCTCCCCGGCAAATCTCATTAGCTCAATGAACTTCCGGTAATACTCCTCCACAGACATGGTCCCTTGCTCTAGCATCATAAATTCCTGAGCTTTCTGTTTCTTAAGATATGGAGGGTAATATTTGTCTCTCACGGCCTTTTTGAAGGTCTCCCACCCAAAATCAGGTTGACTCAGGAGGTTGTCCTTAGCTTAGGTCCACCAGAAATGAGCATCCCCCTGCAAGTAGTAGCTAGCTAAGGGCACGATTTTCTCATCAGGGCAGGATAGGGTGAAGAAAAGTTTGTCAAATTCCCCAACCCAGTTCTCTAATTCCTCAAGTCCTCCTTTTCCGTTCTGTACAGGTGGGTTTCTACGGGCAACCTTCTCAGATAGATCCCCATCACGGTTGTGACCTTGGGCTAGGTTGGTAGTGATTTGTACCAAGTCACTTATCGATTGCTCGATATTGAGAGAGGTTTCAGAGGTGCCTCCCGATCGAACCATTCTGCGCTGAAATTAACATAATAGCTATTTCAGTGACTTACACATAATCTTTAACTCATTTAACGAATACACATTGTGCATATAACTAGTTATTGCGAACACTTACTAAGTTTGTACTAACTTGCACTACAATCATCTTAAATAAGATGCCACAATTAACAATAAAGGATAACACTATGTACTATTATTGAAAACAGAAATGTAATGTCTGTAAAGAAATACCATATATATATAAATAACCAAGTAATGGTACTCACTATTCGGCATGAAAGCCTTATTAACACTGAAATAAACAAATGAATAAAGACGACAAAAATAAAACAAAATTCCTAGTCCTAAATATATGACCAAAGGAAATATGGACTATGGCGGTGAGCTTCATCCTCTAATTCAGAATCCTCTATCACCTCATCAATGTCAATCTCTTCTGCATCAGGCTCGTCGTCCTCAATGGGTATATCATCCAGTAGGGGTCCTTGGTCTTCCATAGGGTCTTTTTCCTCGATGGGACCCTCTTCCTCAATGGGATCCTCTTCCTCAACAGGATTTTCTTCCTCAACAGGATTTTCTTCCTCTACAAGTTCTTCCTCAACAGGTTCCTCTTCCTCAACAGGGTCTTCGTTCTCAGCAGGTTCTTCTTCCTCAATAGGTATATCTTCTAGTGGGGGTGGCTCGTCATCATCATCTTCCCCATCTAACCCTGGTGCAGCCTGATCCCTGTCCACCACTACAATAAAGGTCCTATTATTCCTCTCATCATCCGAGATGTAGGTGACAGTTCTAAGGTTTTGAAAGTCATTAGGTACTAACTCGTCCTCAAACGGTTGGTATCTTGGCCTCTTTGCAACCGGTGACGATGGTGGTTCAGGTTTGACCCTTGGGTTCTCAGAATTCCTATCTACGGTCCTAGTTCCCGAACTTTCCCCCAAAGATGAAGTAGAAGGTTTTTGACCTCTCGTTTCACGAATCCTCCACTCATTCTCGCAGTATTTGAGGTCAGCTAGGAAATGTTTTTTTGAAGGGAGGTTTTGGTATCCGTAGGTATGCTTCTCCATATTGAAATTCCCCTCTGCGGTCCACATATCTCCATACCTACGATGAACGAATCTATAGGGCTCTATCTCTGGGACATATCGAAGCATAAGGTGTATCCTAGAGCACTCAGACCTTAACCACTGCTCCCCTTGCATGATTGTATAATCCATGGCAGCCTTCATCTTAAAAAACCAAACATCCCGGCCAATCCTCCCCTACTGGTTGTTTCATCAAATAATCTCTACAACCTATGTCGTGAACCATCTGCGAAAATAAGAAAATAAAACAATCTAAGCTTTTGCATATAATAGGGTTTAAAAACATATATTATATGTATACATGTTTAGGAGCTAAAATGCTCATTTTAACTTTGAAATTCACATGTAAGATCAAGATCGTTGCGATCAATGAAATAATTTTATACTAAAATAAGTTTTGAGTCCAACATCATTTTAGACCTATCCTTGTACACTCTCTTAGTCTAGTCATATTTGAAGATTTCAAGAATCTTTCACAATTTCAATTACACAAACAACACATACGATATCAAGACACTAAACGAAATTGCAACTGAAATCATTCCTATGACTTAATGCACATAACATGATCTATATGCTCCTATCCCATACTACCCATTTTGCAATCGTTTTAAAACGTCTTTGAAAATAGGAGCTTCTGGCTCTGAATCTAGCTTTGTAACACCCCCAAAATCCATACACGTCTACAGCTACGTAGCATCGACTTTAGGAGTGTTACCGCCGCGATGGAACGCAAGGCATAAATAGAAAAACGGTAACTCAAATCATTGTCTCAAAAACTAACATGCAGCGGAATTACAAATGTAAATACAACTCGGGAATCATCGATGACCCCTTTTATTCTAACCTCAAACCATTTAAGAACGTTCTAGAAAATCCAATAATACTTAATCCAAAATGCTTAACTTCAAAACTAAAGACTAGCCCCCGTATGCTTGATATCATGCAGCAGCACCAGCACACCTAGTCTGCTCCCCATTGAAGTGTCAATGGTTCATCACAGGTCAACAAACACATAATAACACACAGAATCAGCTATGCTGAGTACGTAATGAACCATTGAATATATATGAACATAAATGATGCACACATGAACAATTTGAAGTATGATACTACGTTATGTTACATCCTTTAATCTTTCTTTATTTGGCATCGAACGGGCACCGTCATCTTACTAGAATCATACGGGCTACTGAATCCTTAATAGGCAACTTGGTCTATTAGATGAAATGCAAATACGGTTTTGTTCCGTCTCACACCCATCACCTTAGTATGCATACCCCCAATATCGAACGGAACCTTCCGCCTACTTGAGTTATCAAAATATAAGGACACTACTGTCGTCACAGTAGGCCTGCATAGGAGTGTAGGACAAGTCCCACACTCCCCCGATTGTTCATTACTTGTAGGGAGTCCAGCTACAAGTTATTGCCATAATTCACTTTTACTACTGTCTCTTCTTTCCATAACCTCAAAGAGACATTTACATGTTCTCTTAATTACAATGCTCAAATCTTATCTCTTGTAACATTCTCGCTACACTATGGATCAGATTAATAATGCTTATATTTAAACTACGATAGAACTTCGCATCTTAATGCAACATATCGATTTCACGTTACAAATGTCTAACCAAATAATCACAATCAAATGTTCTCTATCATGCTTCTAGGTTCTAATAAAATGAATTGCAACCTAATCATGATACTAAAACTTGGAATTAAACTGGTACGCGTACATACCTTGGAGCGGAGAATTTTCGCTGTCTTAACTGAACGTGCCGCTTATGAAATTGGGACCTAAACCATTAATAAAAAGCTTTAGTGCTACGTCCTTGATAACACTAACTACTACGTACTAATTTTATAACGATCTAATGATTCGAATTCAACGATAGCTAACACCTTGTTCATGAACTTTCGTTATTTTTCTATTCTAGTGGATTTAGCGTCTTTTAAGAGTCAAAGTTAGTGAGCAACTAAACTTAGTTAGTGTCATTAGTCCACTATTTTACCAAACCAATTAAGTCATAAGTCCAACCACGTCTTGTGTCCAGAAGTCCAATCTTACGTCCAAAAGTTAGGTCTTATGTCCAAAAGTTATCTGTCCCACAAATCAGGTCACGCATAATAAGATGGTAACTTTAACCAATAACAGTAATACACTTTTTCTACGTCCCATCTTATTCCATTACAAGCCTAAAGCAGATTCTTAACTTAAAAACAGAATAATAAATTAACTAATTAAACAGTCTAATTAATTACTAAACAACTTTAATTACTAATTACTAATTACAACTTAACGTAATTACGAAAACATTAAATATAATATTAAACTAATAAAACTGATATAATATGCTAAGTACATAATAGGTTATACCGCTAAATCTTGCCGGGAAAAGAACTCCGGCGACTGACCTCCGGAACCGAAACACCACACCACACACGCGCACCACTACCGCGCACAAACCCTCGCACATTGCCTTCGAACCGCGTCGAAAGGGTCGCCCCACACCAAGTCTGCACAACAACTTCGCAAGGCATCGCAGACCCTCGTCGGACCCTCGTCGGACCGTCGTCGCTGCACTCGAACACCCGAAGACGCACCGACGCAGCGCTCGAACTCCACGCTCGCACACTCGACGATCTCGTACCCCGAACTCCGCGCTCGCACACACCTCGACTCCCTCGACTTTGCACACGCGACCCTCGTCGCAGCACTGTCTCGCACAAAACCCGCGAACACTCACGCACTAACTCCTTCGTACACGACACTATCGTCGTTCGCACATCCTCGAATCGTCGAAGGTGAACTTTCAGGGGCGGCGACGAGAGAGAGAGAGAGAAAAGCTGAGAGAGAGAACAGCGAGAGATTGATAGAGGAGAGAGAAATTGAGAGAGAAATCTGAGAGAGAGAGGGTTTGAAAGTCAGCTGAGGGAGAGGGAGAGGGAGAGGGAGAGGAGAGAGAAAAAAAAAACGGCTGGGGAAAGGAGAAGTAATTAGGGTTTTCTTTTTGTTTTCTGATTTTTTTTCCTTCTCCTTTTCCTTTTATACTCCCCTTCAACCCTAACCTTTTATAAACTCCGAAATTTACTAAACCAACTCATATTATCATTATTTTTTTCCTATTATTTTGTAAATAATACTAAAATATATTTTTATTAACTTCTTTATATTTTCTTTATTAATACGAAATAACTCCAAAAATACGGAGTATTACATCCAAGGCAGCATCAATGCAGCTTTGTGATGGAGGATTAGGGGGACTCATGGGAGGATAGTCAAGACCAAAGGGGACAAAAGGCAATCCAAGGGTCGAGACGGGAGAGGGAGACACACAAGTGGGACTCCAATCAATAGTAAGGGCCAGAGGTGACGTGTAAGGCACATTAGACACATGACCAACTAGAGTACGATAATAAGGGAACTTGTGCTTGTGAAAAAGAACATAACTACTTATAAAGACTTTGTTGGTAACAGGATGAAGACAACGGTAACCTTTATAATCAAAAGCATATCCAATAAAAATACAAGTCTTAGATTTAGGAAGTTTATTGAATTTAGAATCCATGAGTAATGGAAAACACTCACAACCAAACGTTTTCAAAAAATGATAGAAAGGAGGACGATGAAATAATTTTTCAAAAGGTGAAATACCCCCTAAAATCGAGCTAGGTAACCTGTTGATGGTGTAGGTGGCAATATATGAGGCATCAACCCATGAGATTAAGGTTATTGTATATTCTATAGTTGCTAGTAAGTGTCGTGTCTCTAATCAAGATCTAGTTCAACACACTTTGTTTGGCTTGGATCGTGATACAAACTATGATCATATTGTTACAACTTTGCTTCATTATCCATTTCCTTTGAGTTTTGATGATCTACATCCCAAGCTTTTGCTTCATGAACATCGTATCAAATGTTCTAAGGAGGGGTTGGATTTTTCCTCTCATCATGCTTTAGTTGTTGTCCAGTCATATGGTTCTACTAATTCATCTACTAGGAATAATTCTGGTGGACATAATAAAGGGAAGAACAATAAAAGCAGAGGTGGTAACAATGGAGATCGAAATAATAACAATCGCGGAAATGGTGGTAACAACAATTCTCGTGGTTCTGGAAACAACAACAATCCAAGTTGGGGACGCCCTAATGGTATGAGTAAATATTCTAACTTGTCATCCTATATTATGCCTTGCATTGATTCTATTACTAATGGTCTGTCCTCATCAAATAATTCTTTGCGAAGTGGCAATTTAAACTCTACCCCTTCCTCCGATACTTGTGGTCTTTGTTGGTTTCCAGGTCATCAAGCTGCTTATTGTCCTCAATGATTCAATTCTAGCTTTGTTCCTTCTTCCTCGGAGAGTGTCACTCGAGCCTTAGCTGCATTGTCTATTGGTGGTGAAGCAAATAATTCAGTTTGGTACCCGAATTCGAGAGCTACATCTCACATGACTCCAACTTTCTGCTATACTTCCTTACTCAGGGTCAAGTTTTGTTGTTGTTGGTGATGGTACCTCACTCACAATTAAAAGTGTTGGTACTTTAACCTTAAAAACTCCCAGTCGCCCCCTTATTTTGTCGTCTGTCTGTCATGTCCCTAATCTAAAACATAATTTATTGTTAGTTAACAAGTTGTGTCAAGGAAATGATTGTGTTGTGTGTTTTGATAAATTTTTTGTTTATATTAAGGACAAGACAACAGGGGTGGTTCTGCCTCGGGGATCGAGTAAAGAAGGTGTCTATCCACTCCAACCAACTCTTGTCCCCACTGAGTCTTGCGTTCATGCTCTTCTTGCTACTAAGAAGTCTCTCTTCTTGGTCACACTTCGTCTAGAGTTCTAGGATCTTTGTGTTCAAAATAGTCTACCACATGTACTTCTAAGTTTCATGATGATTGTGTTGGTTGTAAGTTCGGAAAAATTCATCGTTTATCTTTTGAACCAGTTGAACATGTTTCTCCATATCCTTTATATAAAATTCACAATGATCTTTGGCAATCTCCTGTTTTGCTAATCAATTATATCGATATTATGTTGTGTTTGTTGATGATTTCTCGAGATATTCCTGAATTTATCCTTTTACATACAATATTACTCAAATACTAGGATTATAGTCAAAGTAAAATAGCTAACAACTAATTTCATAAAAACTCCTTTAAATAAAGTGATGAGTCTATTTTAACTATAATATGCCGGTAATAGTAAGTTTATGGGACATGAACTATTACAATTAGTTTTTTAATGCTGGGGATATAGTTTCTAACATGTGTTCTTTTTGTCCATTTATAACCCCTCACCTTGTTAGCTAGAAAATCTAAAGTTAATTTAAACTCAAGTTCCTGCCATGTAATTTAAGCCAAGTCAATGTTATTCGAATGTTAGTACCAAGCATGTGATTCCATCAATAATTGATCATCAATATCTTATCTTATACTAGAATAACGAAGAGATGAGCAATTATGCAGGTGTGCATTTGTTTGATGAGCTTTGATTCTCCAACAACTTATAAAGGCGTCTTTCTTGAGTGGAATGGAAGTAAAAGAGGTCTTTAGTGTTTGTTATTATTTATATATATATATCTAATACATATATTTTTATATATATATATATATATTTGCGCTGACCAGTCAAAATTTGGAACTCTCTTAATTTCATTTTAGAATAATGAGTTTCCGTCATCTTATATTATTAACAGTGTTTAAAATTCTTGATGATGCATGTTTATTATTTCTTGTACGATTATTTTTCCTTAATAGTGGATCCATAAACCTTTTATAATAAAATTAAAGTATGATAGAGATTAGAGGTTGTTGAGTAGATTGTTGGTTCACATTTTATATAATGGAGCAAAACCGACCGGTTTCCGAAAGGATTACCTGTATCTTTGACGAAGAACTTTAAGGAGTTAATTTACCAATTATAAGAATGTGTTCGACCAGATCAGATTTTATGTTCTCATGTTCACAATATACCCGAGGAGCATCTATACTAATATATTAAAAGGCGTGTCTAAGCCAGAAACGGTGCCACGTGGTACTCTCCCTAAGGGAGTTTTACTCCATGTAATCCATAACAATAAAAAAAATTAGAAATTGCATGGTGTAAGGTTTGATCCCGGAACCTCAAGAACATACACTAAAGTCTTAACCACTACACCAAATAATAATTAGTGTTAATGTCTTAAATTATAATATTAATAAATGAAAATTTTGCTTACCCGGGGCATTGTCCGGGCCTAATAACTAGTTTTATTTCTGTAAGGTGAGTTGAAGCTCCATGCAATAGGGAAAAATTTGGGGATTCCTCTTGTAAGGACTGTTGGAGTTAAGGCTTGGAAAAGCCTTGGCTCATTTTCTTGTTTGTCCCACATTGCTTGTGGGAGGGAATTTCTTCATGTTTATATACTTCCTCCCTCCTTCCATCTGTTGAGTTGTGACTAGAGATGCTTTCGTGGTTGGATGATATGTTTGGTTTGGGCTTGCTATCACACACGCGCGCGCCGCCCGCCCGGACCGGGCCAGGGCCTTGGGCCTTGGGCCTTGGGGAATAAACTTAACTTAACTAAAGTTTTGGACCCGGGAGCTATGCGTGTGTGGCTGTTGGAATTCTGTAACGTTTTGACCGTTACATTATTCATGGCAATCCCTAATTATCCGCCCAATTAATTCTGTCTTGATTGTTGCCCGTTTTTGGCCTGATTTTTCCCTATAAAATCAGTGCCTTCTGTTCAGTCAAGAACACACAAAAACAAACACTCTTCTTTCTTCTCTTCTCTTCTCTCTTCCTGGGTTTTCGTGCTATTCTCTAAAGCTCAGTTTGCTAGTGGTGGCATCTTCTGCTGTGTAAACCTTGGGGAGCATTCCGGCCAAGATCGATAACCACCAGTGTCGGGCCGTAATTGCTTTCAAGTCAGTGATCTCCTATCACGACACAGTTTTTGAAAGCTTAATTTCTGCCTTTGCGAACCGTTTATTCCAACAATTTGAAAGCAATTATTATTATTTGCAATGGCAGAAAGTTCAACCAAATCTGTAACACCCCCAAATTTCTCTCTTTTGGCAAACTCTTTTTAATATAAAACTCCTTGAGAAACTTGAGAGTATTACCGCCACGTGATAACGTTAAAGGCTTTAATACTAACTACTAACTAAACTTTAAACTAATGCAGCGGAAATTACTTAAATAACTTCTCTTTATTAATATAAACTTTATTGTACACCTATATAACAAGGGAAATAAAGAAAATAAATAACAACTCCTTGACTAATTATGATTCCTCACTAGCTCCCCCATATGAAGTATGCATCATATCAACCTGTAGAATCTGCTCACCAAATAGGGTCATCACAGGGACAAAGCCATAAAACAAAACAAAACAAAATGCGTGTCAGTAAAAATACTGAGTACATGTATATGCGGAATATTAAACACTTTATTTAATTAAACTTCTGAAATATTTAATTTCAAAAGACCTTTCTGGATACTTGATAATACTTGTATAACATAACTTTTGAAATATTTAATTTCGAAAAACCTTTCTAGATACTTGATAATACTTGTATAATATAAAGTATATAACTTCAATAAAAACTCCTTTTCCTTGCCTAGGACCTTGCCTAAAGTGTGCACACCCCCAAGTTTAGTATTCCTTACTGAGTCTATTACGAGGGGAACTACCTTGTCCACATGACTTATACAAAAAGTACATGGGTAAATAATATAATAGCTACCGTTCTTGCTAATAAATAACAAGCCGTGGCCTCTTTATAATTGTGATCATAAAAGATCATATAACTAATAAAATCTTTCGGAAACAATCCTCCTTAAAAATAATAGTAATTCTGTATAAAACTTTAGCCATATAAAGACATATAAAATAACGTCTTCATAAAATCATCTTAGAAATTTTCAATGATATATGAAATAATAAATTTTGACGATAGCAACGAGCATGACAAATAACCTGATTCTTTTTTTCTTTGCAGGGTACTAAGTTGACGAAAGTCATGGATTGAAATTGTAATACTTACTACCTCCAGTTCAATACCGACGAACCAATTAACAAATAACTCATGAGATGAAACTTATAAGGAGTATAATGAAACTTATCTTATTCACACTAAAAAGCTATAATATTAATAGGCTTAACAGTACACTAAGAAAGCAAATTAACCAAACACTTACATATGGAGTATCCTGTAACTAACTTATAATATTAGTACCAAAACTCACGTATATATAACAATCCAAAATAACAACCCAAAAACATAATACTATATGTGCATAACAATATTAAAAAATCTACATATACACGCACCTTGAATAATAATAACTACCAGGGAGAAGAGAAAAGGTAGGCTAAGAGGGAGAGAGGGTTTAAACTTGAGAAAAGAGATTTATTTCTCAAATTTGGTGTGAAGAATATGATGGGTGGAGACCCCTATTTATACTAGTTGGGTAAATAGGATAAGAATAGGAATAGGAACTAAAAGATTGATTTTTGAGAAAAGATAATAATTTAGCTAGGATACATTATCTTTTTATGATAATATAGCTTGAATAGAGGAATATTCCATAAGATAAATAGTTTAGATCCTTAATTAACCAAAAGATAAAAAGAAACAAAGTTAATAAATCTTGAAACAAATTAAACTCACTGGCGTGAGTTCCTTCACGTAAAGATTTTTTTTTTTCTTTTTTTTTTCTTCTAAAAATCTTTCTCCTTTTTTTTGTAAATCTTTTCTTTTCTAAACCTTTTTAGATTTTCTTTAAAATATTTGTAATTATATTTTGAACCAACTACATGTAAAACTTAGGAAAGTTAGGTCCAAATTCATTTGGGCTAAAATTTGTTTTAAATACCCAAAACCTTTCTTATAAAAGCCTTTCTAATAAATAATAAGCCTTTTTAGTAAATAAAACCTTTTTCAAAAACTAAAACTTTTATAAAAATATAAATAATAACTTACTAAAAATACGGAGTATTACAAAATCAATGGCTCATCTGTCCAAACTTGAGTCTCTTGATGGAAATAACTACAAACGCTGGGCTCAAAAACTTCTTATGTTTTTCGAGCAAATGGATATTGATTACGTCCTGTTCAACATGTCCCACTGCCATTACGGCTTCTGCTGATTCACTTCTCCTTCTGCTGCTGTATTAAGCAGAATGAGGATGAATTCAAATATGAAAAAGATAATAAAACAGTTCGTTTCCATCTCCTTAATCTGATGACTAATAATTTGTTTGATTTGTTTATGGTTCATAAGTCATCTAAACTGATTTGGGAGGCCCTTGAGAAAAAATATGGGGCTGATGATGCTGGGAAACAAAATACTTGTAGGAAAGTGGCTGCTTTCCAAATGGTTGATGACAAACCTGTCATGGACCAAGTTCATGTCTATGAGAATCTGTGTGCTGATGTTTAAATGAGGACATGAAAATTTGTAGGTTTTCCAGGCCAATGTTCTGCTGGAAAATTTCCTCCTTCCTGGAGGGAGTTCCGTAACAATCTGAAACATAGGAAAGAGTTCCTGTCTCTTCAGGATAATCAGTCATATGAGGATGAAGAGGCCAACCGAATCAAGGATAATCAGGACTCGGTTCTTGTCAATGTTACCAAAGCAATCTGGTGGAATCTGCTGCTGCGCCAGGTTCTGACAAGTTCAAGGGTAAGGGTAAGAAGGTGTTCAACAAGGGTAAGAAGCAAGGAAAAGTGAACAAACCAAGTGGTAAGATTCAAAAGAGGACTTTGTATGCTATGTGTGTGGAAAGCCTGATCATAAGGCTTACCAATGTCCTCAACGCCAAGGTTCTGTCCAAAAAGAAACTCCTCAAGCTAACCTTGCTGTTTCGGATGAAGTTATTGCTGCTGTGGTTGTTGAAGCAAATCTGGTCGAAAATCGTTCTGACTGGATTCTGGACACCGGGGCTTCAAGGCATTTCTGTTCGAACAAGGAGCTGCTCCATGACTTCCAGGATGCAACAGAAGGTGAGTGCGTCTACATGGGGAAGCAGCAACTGCTGGAGTGCTTGGACATGGAAAGGTCACTCTAAAACTTACCTCTGGAAAAACCCTCTCCCTTTCAAATGTCTTGTATGTTCCTACTATGCGTCGTAACCTAGTGTCTGGTGCCTTGTTAAACAAAGCTGGTTTGAAAATTGTTTTTGAGGCTGACAAGGTTGTAATGACTCGTGGTGGGGAATTTGTGGGGAAAGGGTATCTGAGTGGGGGTTTGTTTATTTTAAATGTTGCTTCTTCTGTATCTGCTATTAATAAAACTGTTTGTGGTTCTGCTTATATTGCTGAGTCTTTAAATTTATGGCACGGTAGATTAGGACATGTGAATGTTGCTTCTATTAAGAGACTAAGGACCTTAGAATTGATTCCTAATCTGTCCTCAACCGAGTTTTCTAAGTGTCCTATTTGTGTTGAAGCAAAATTTACCAAGAAACCTTGCAAAACTGTGACTCAAAGGACCACCCAACTTCTAGAATTGGTTCATACAGACTTAGCTGACTTTCAGAACACTAGAAGTAGAGGAGGAAAATTCTGGTATATTTCCTTTGTTGATGATTACTCGAGGTTCACTAAGTTATACCTTCTTAAGACCAAAAGTGAGGCAGGGGAAGCTTTTTTGAAGTATAAGGCCGAGGTAGAAAACCAACTTGATAGGAAAATCAAGAGGGTTAGGTCTGATAGGGGTAGAGAATATGAGAACTTCTCTTGGAATGACCATTGTGAGAAATTGGGAATCATTCATGAACTTAGTGCTCCTTATGTACCCCAACAAAATGGTATAGCTGAAAGGAAAAATAGGTCCTTGAAAAATATGATGAATGCTATGCTTGTAAGTTCTGGGTTGCCTGATGAAATGTGGGGGGAAGCTGTTCTTTCAGCTTGTCATGTTCTTAACCGAGTTCCTCACAAAAGCTAGATAAGACCCCCTATGAGCTATGGAAGGGTTATCCTCCAAACTTGAGTTTCTGAGGTGTGGGGTGTCTAGCCAAAGTTGGGCTTCCTGACTATAAAAAGTCAAACATGGACCTAAGACTTTTGATGCTGTTTCATTGGTTATGCTCATGCTGCTTAGATTCATGTCTTTGAGTGATAGGTCTATTGTGAGTACAGAGATGCTGAGTTTTTCGAACATGTTTTTCCTTTGAAAAAATGTGATGTTGCATCTGTGCCTTCTTGTTCTTCTCCTGCTGTTGATTTATCTACTTGTTCTACGCATGATGTTGTTTTGCCTACTATGTTACTCCTGATGATTTGACTTTGAGTAGTAGTTCAGTTGACATTCATGCTAGTAGTTCTTCTGTCGTAGATGAACCTAGGAGAAGTAAGAGACCTAGAGTAGCAAAAGACTTCGGTTCTGATTTTGTTACTGCTTTTCTATCTGAAAGTTCTTGTGTTGACTTGTTGAGTGATGAACTAGTTTATGCTTTCATGATAGAAGAGGACCCAAAGACCTTTGATGAGGCAATGAGATCTGTGGATGCCAGTTTTTGGAAAGAGGCCATTAAGAGCGAGTTAGATTCCATAGTGTCTAACTCTACTTGGGAGTTGACTGACTTACCTAAGGGATCAAAGACCATAGATAGTAAATGGATCTTTAAAAAGAATTGAGACCTGATGGAACTATCGAGAGGTTTAAAGCTAGGCTTGTCATCAGGGGCTTCACTCAGAGGAAAGGACTAGATTACTTTGACACTTATTCTCCTGTGACTAAGATAGCCACTATTAGGACCCTGCTTGCTCTTGCTGCTATTCATGACTTAGTTATACATCAGATGGATGTTAAGACTGCTTTCCTGAATGGTGACTTAGAGGAGGAGATTTACATGTCTCAACCTGAGGGTTTCGTGGTGTTAGGTCAAGAAGATAAAGTGTGCAAATTGAGGAAGTCCTTATATGGTCTCAAACAAGCACCAAAACAATGGTATGAAAAATTTGATAGTACTGTGGTGTCAAATGGTTTCATTGTAAACAATTCTGATTCTTGTGTTTATTCAAAATTGATAGGATCAGATTGTGTGATTATATGTCTTTATGTGGATGACATGCTGATTTTTGGTAACAACTTAAAGGTGGTTAATGATACTAAACTTTTCTTGTCTTCAAAATTTGAGATGAAAGATTTGGGGGAAGCTGATGTGATTTTAGGAGTCAGACTTAAGAGAGTCTCCGGTCGCATTTCCCTTAGCCAGTCTCATTATGTGGAAAAGGTGCTTAAAAAGTTTAATTCCTTTGATGTTGTTCCAGTGAGTTCTCCCTATGATTCTAGTATTCATTTGACCAAGAACTTAGGTGAAAGTGTCTCTCAAAGTGAATATGCGAAAATCATAGGTAGTTTGATGTACCTCATGAACTGTACTCGACCTGACATAGCTTATGCAGTGAGTAGACTTAGTAGATATACACATAACCCTAGTAATGAACACTGGAGTGCTCTTCATCGTCTTCTCAGATACCTAAAAGGAACTGTTGATTTTTGTTTGCACTATTCTAAATTTCCTGCTGTTCTTGAAGGATTTTGTGATGCAAACTGGGTATCTGGTAATGATGAGATTAGTTCAACTAGTGGCTATGTGTTTACCCTTGGTGGTGGTGCTATATCGTGGAAGTCTTCGAAACAGACTTGTATAGCACGTTCCACCATGGAGTCTGAGTTCATTGCCCTCGAGTTGGCAGGGCAAGAAGCTGAATGGTTGAGAAACTTGTTGTCTGATGTTCCTTTATGGGGTGGACAGGGTTCACCTGTCTCTCTTCATTGTGATTCTCAAGCAGCCATTGGTGTTGCTAAGAACAGTGTCTACAATGGTAAGAAGAGACACATACGGATCAGACATGGAGTCGTCAAACAACTCCTGAAAAATGGGGTGATTTCTTTGGACTATGTGAGGTCCGAAAGAAATCTTGCAGACCCCTTTACTAAGGGGTTATCTAGGAGAGTTGTCCTAGAGTCGTCGAGGGGGATGGGGCTAAAGCCCATTAGTTGAGATTTATGGTGGATACCCGTTTGTGGTCAAACGAAGCCATGAAATCTTAACTTGCACTACATTTCCCATCCCTATGACACATGGTAGTGCTTTTATCCATAGCCTATTGGTGGTGCTTCTGAGACGCACTTGATGGATATACATTGAGAGGTTGAGCATTTTGCTCTTAATAGTTCCATATCCCTCGGGGTGGTGTTATTGAGAAACACTTGATGGACTACCTACGTAAGTGTGGAGGTTAAGCCGCCTTCTATGAAAGACTGGGCTGTCTTTCTAGAGCACTTATTAGACCCAAGGAATGCGCATGGCTATAAAGCGCTTGTGATGTATCGGGAGATTGCACGATCTTAAGGTAGGTATGTTTGTGGGGTCTCAACGGAACTCTGGTGAGTTCAAGAGTAATTCACTCACTAGATGGTAAGTCTGTGCCTCATTTCACTATGCATCATTCAATATCGAAAGATATTGGTGCTTAAGTACTTTCCTTTCCTTAACCCAGGAATTTCTTTTGCTTTTCTGAGCCTTGTGGGGGATTGTTGGAGTTAAGGCTTGGAAAAGCCTTGGCTCATTCTTGTTTGTCCCACATTGCTTGTGGGAGGGAATTTCTTCATGTTTATATACTTCCTCCCTCCTTCCATCTATTGAGTTGTGATAGAGATGCTTTGTGGTTGGATGATATGTTTGGTTTGGGTTGCTATCACACCACGCCGCGCCGCCCGCCGGACCGGGCCAGGGCCATGGGCCTTGGGCCTTGGCTTGGGCTTGGCTTGGGTTTGGGAATACTTAACTTAACTAAAGTTTTGGACCCGGGAGCTATGCGTGTGTGGCTGTTGGAATTTGTAACGTTTTGACCGTTACATATTCATGGCAATCCTATTATCCCCAATTAATTCTCTCTTGATTGTTGCCCATGTTCTGTTGGTTTTGGCTGATTTTTCCCTATAAAATCAGTGCCTTCTGTTCAGTTAAGAACACACAAAAACAAACACTCTTCTTTCTTCTCTTCTCTTCTCTCTTCCTGGGTTTTCGTGCTATTCTCTAAAGCTCAGTTTGCTAGTGGTGGCATTCTTAGCTGCTGTGTAAAGCTTGGGGAGCATTCCGGCCAAGATCGATAACCACCAATGTCGGGCCGTAATTGCTTTCAAGTCAGTGATCTCCTATCACGGCACAGTTTTTGAAAGCTTAATTTCTGCCTTTGCGAACCTTTTATTCCAACAAGGACGAAACTCGATTTCCAGATCGGTAGAATTATAGGTGATGTCAACAACACTAGGCTATCACCTGCTTCTCATATACTCGTCGAACATGTCAATTGTATTCCATGCATAATATATGGGTATAATTGATACTCCAATAACAACGACAAGACCATATGTGGATCCTATTAATCGAATTTGATGAGGTCGAGATGTAATGCACCTAAATCCAATGATATACTATGTTCAAATTGTAGAAAAGAGAATCTGAGGAATAGTGTCAATAATGATAGTACTAAGATAAGTGTGGGGGAGAGGGATGCATATGGGAGAGAGCTAGATCAAATTTAAGAAGAGAAGGGCATTTTTTTAAAAACAGTGAGGATGATGCAAGAAAATCGGACATTATGGTATTCAATACTTTACTATCATTAGATAAATACAACACTTTGGTTTTCACGTGTGCCAGCACAACAATTTGCATTATTAATAATTTTTTTACAAGTAAAGAAAACAAAAGTTTCTTATTTTGATAATATATACTGCAACTAATCTAAAATGTTTTTGCAATATCATTGGTTTTTCTAGATATTAGCAAGAACAAAGTGTTTTGCGTATGGCTGATCATAATTATAATTGTGGCCTCGTGTGCGCACATCAGTGCGTCAGCTCGTTTTCAAAAGGTCATATTTCGCTCGTTTCTCATCTAATCGAGCCAAAAGCTGTAAAGCTATTGGGCCAAATTTTCATCTCCAATTTGAATCTTCCCAAGATATTGAGTGTGATGTGGTATATGGCTTTTTGATGTTGACTCTTGTGCACAAACCCTTATGAACAAATGGAGTTACTCTTATGAAGAAATGAAGTTACTTATATATAAATATGTAGTTACACTAATAATAAAAAGGTGTTACTTTTATAGACAAATGTAGCTACTTTTATTACTACTCTTAATATTGATCATATACTCTTGTTAACAAGTGAGGTTACTCGTATGAAGAAATGAAGTTACTTTTGTGAACAATTGGGGTTACTCGTATGATTAAACAAGGTCGTTGTATATGATTAAATGAGGTTACTCTTGTGAACGAATAATGTTAATTACTTGTATGAATATATGAGGTTAGTTTTATAAACAATTGGGATTACTTATATGATTAAATAGGATCGTCGTTTGATTAAGTAATGTTACTCGAATAGATAATAAAATGGTTACTTTTATGAACAATTGAGGTCACTCATATGATTGAATAGAATCGGTGCATGATTAACTGATGTTACTACTATGAATAAATGAGGTTTCTTTTAATTAACAATGGGGTTATTCGTATGATTAAATAGGTCATCTCATGATTAGATGAGGTTACTCTTGAACAAATGAAATTACTCGTACGAATAAATCGTACTCTTGCGAACAATTGGGGTTACTCGTATGATTAAATAATGTACGTCATGGTTAGATAAGGTAGTTACTCTTGTAAATGAAAGAAGTTACTCATATGGATAAATGGAGGTTATTTTTATGAACAACTAGAGTTACTTGCTTGTATGATAATAGGGCGATTGTATGATTAAGAGGTTACTCATATGAATGAACGAGGTTACTTGTATGAAGAAAAAGGGTTACTTTTATTAACAATTGGGGTTACTCGTACAATAGGGTGATCATATGATTAAATGAGGTTACTCGTATAAACACATGAGGTTACTCGTATGAAGAAATAGCGTTAATTTGTGAACAATTAAGGTTATTTATATGATTAAGTAGGGGTCGACGTATGATTAAATCAGGTTAATCTTATGAACAAATGAGGTTACCCGTATGAAGATATTGGAAGTTTGGATGAGGTCAATAATTTCATATCATGAATTTTTTCTCCAAAATATGTCAAATTGATAGACATCTTCATTAATAGGTGCAAGATTCAACAAATACAAGGGATTTGTACTACTTTGGTCAATCTGGTTCATTGTGCTTTCATCGAAGACAACGTTGATTTAATCTTGTTTGATTATATTTTTTTTCTGTAATATCTATTGTAAATGTCGTTTGAGCTTCTATTATTAAAAAAAAAATTCAAAAAAAAAAAATAGGGTAATCGTATGATCAAATGAATTATTCTTGTGAACAAATGATATTACTCGTATGAATGAATGAGATTACCTTTCTGAACCATTGGGGTTACTCGTATGATCAAATGAGATTACTGATATATATATAAGTAAATGATTTTTTTTATGAGTACATGAGTTTACTCATAACAGTTTGGGAGTCAACATAGTATGTCTCATCATAACTCCTACTTGCATGATTAGAAGGAACCAAGACATTACCGAAATTCTGCAAAGCTTATCCTAATCTTACACTTATGCAGATTTTATAGTTGAACACTATATTTATATGTAACAACCCTCATAATTGATTTAAAGGGATTTAGCAGACTACTCATTCCAACAAGATACATCTTTTTTTAGGAAACTCACTTCCTTAGTTAGTCTACAGTTAATCGTGCTTGGCTCGGAGTAGTTCGGGGATGGGTGACCTCCTGAGAAGTTTCTCAAGGTGCGCATGAGTGAGGACAAAATTCGTCGTAAGAACTTGTTTTTGTTATTAAGGATAGTTGTTGATCCTCGATTCGCATTGGTGATGATGGACTTGACTCCAGATCGATCGAGTGTTACATTATATACTTACATATTTAAGCAAAATGATGCAACGAAACCAAAACATCAAATGATACACCAAAATAAAAACTATATTTCTCATAAGTTGCTCCTCTTGCACCTTATTAGATTAATATGAAATGTGTATATATAAATTAACCTTCTTGAATAATTGATTTTAACAAATTTGGTGTAACATCAAGATTTTTCGTTAATTATTTGATTCATTTCTCATATAACAACATACCTTCCCAAGAACAAGTCTGACAAGACTCTATTGTGAATTTGAACAATACCAACAATTTATTGTTATTGTGTTTTCACTCTAACAATCTCCTCTAGCCAGAACAGACCTGGAAGATGAAATCACCCGCAAACAATCTGGACCTTTTGCAATTGTTGAGAGCTCCAAGAAAAATGAAGATCGAAGCTACAATTTTATGGAGGAGAGAGAAAAGGAAGGGAGAAGAAAAGTGGTAATAAGAAAGTGCAGATCGTGGAGAAAAGCGAGAAAGACATATAATTAGGGTTAGGAGGGTTTGAGAAAAGAGAATTGAGGCTTTTTTTTACGCACGAGCCTTATTTATAGGTCGGCCACATATAAGAGATTGTGTAGCAAGAAAGATGCAATCAAAGCTATTATGTAATGTGAAAAAGTCAATGTAGTCAATTATTTAGATGGGAGGATATATAACATTTTTGCCTTCTTACTTTTGGTACCTTGGTCGACTTCGTGACAAAGAAATAGTAATTTATAGTTGTACCTCGTAAAAATATACTTTTGTTTGTGGAATTAACCATTTTTTTTCATTTAGAATGAAATTTTGTTCATGTAAGCAATAGAAATAGTAAGATAAATAAGTTGAAATTTTTCAGAAGGAGAGTGAAATTGAAAATCCTTCTTGTAAGGGCAAAAACTCGACCATCAAACTTGTTAGATCAAAAATGATGTTAATATTACTAGGCTATTATCTCCTGTTCAAATTTAGTGAGATAAATATGAGATAAGCGTACTACTGAGGTATATACTCCGTGTCCCCTACTTGATATAGGCTGATAGCTAATAAGCTAATTACGCGGTGCTTGGCTGACAGGCTGAGTGTTCATGACTAGAGCTAAAATGTCCGGCTTGCTACGTCCTAGAGCGTATATATATTTAGTGATAGTAATTAGTAAGTAGGAATCTCCAAAGAACACAACGATGATTGATGATTTTACTTTGTTTTCCGACTCTCGAAGAGGCACTAATATTTGTCGTCCATTGCCCATCGAAGAGGTACATACTAATTGTCAAATGATCCTATGATCTTTCCTAGGATTCATATTCTGACAATTAATTGGTTACTTGCTTCCATCACCTTGTCTCAATTATATATGATTTTGTAATATAAAAGATGCATGTCACGGATTTCAGATTCACAGCATTTTTATTTAAAGTCCTAAAGTATATGTTTTAAGTGTAAAACACACTAGAACCACATATGTTTTGCAGCTTAGGTAATTGTCTAATTAGTTAGGAACCATTAATTTCATGATCTTTTTTTTTTGACATCAATGAAACGTACAAAACTAAATATAAGCTGAAAACAAAGAAATAAAAGGTACGATAACTCAAAAGGAGTCCATGCGGTGCCTTCTACACCATTGAGCTATATGATGGGACGTTTTTCTTTAAAACGTAAACAAAATGTATATTGATAGAAACAAGTTTTACAACATAACTAGTTATCAGGCCTGAGCTATGCCCCGTGTAAGAAAATTTTCATTTATTAATATTGTACTTTGATATGATAAAACTAAATACAACTTGGTCTAGTGGTTAAAACTTAAGTACATGAACTTTAGGTCACGGTATCAAAACCTATACTATGCAATTTCTAATTTTTTTTATTATACATGGATTACATGAACTAAAACTCCCTAGGGAGAGCGCCACGTGGCACCGTTCGTGGTTTACGCACGCCTTTTAATATATTAGTATAGATTCTTTTTTTGAGAGAGAGAGAACCCTTCTAAACCCCCCCCCCACCCCACAACAAAAACAACAATAGACAAGGCCTTAGAGGCCATTGCAATATATTCCTTCCTATACATTTTGCACTCTAGTTTCACAATATATTGAATATGTTTCATTATACAATTAATAGCAGGATCTTTTTGAAGGAGGAGCCTTTATATGATCTTCTAAGCCCCCTTAGGGTACGGACCATGCTAGCTGGTGCAAGCGACCTCAAGCCATTATGAAAGTGGCTCAATACTTCTTTATCTGTTTGCACAAAAGTCTACTAGCTATATTAGGCTAGATCAAAGTTCACAAGCTCGTTGCATCATCAATCTATATAATTCCCTTTTCTTATAACCAAAAAAATGAGGGAGAGAGTATTATTCACACAATAAAAGTATGCTTGCATATTAGATTCATTATTCATGCAATATCACAATAGTATAGAGAGTGCAATCTAATTAAAAAAGGAGATTACAAAGCCAACACAACGACTTGGAAAACACTTTGGCGACTCTTTCCGCACTCGTATAGTTAATGGTAGCCTATTGTTTAAAAGACCACGCTAAGATGTATACCAAGTCATTATTAAAAAACTATGTTGGATATTGTCCAACCCCGAAGATTCAGCAAAAGCCTTCAAGGTACTCCTCAACAGCACAACAGAATGCACATCACCTTTACTGAAAAGCATCAAGTCATCCGCAAAAATCAAGTGATGAAGATCCAGAGGCGAACGTCTACAATGAATGTTGAATTCACTTCTTTTACTCATTTTCTACATTAGCCTTGTAAAATATTCCATGGCAAGAACCAAAAGAAGAGGGGAGATGGGATCCCCCTACCTCAATCCTTTTTTAACATGAAAAAAACCATTTAACAAATCATTCAAACTCAAAAAGAATGAGGGAGTAGTAACGCAAACAATAATCCAATTAATAAACTACATCGGGAAATTCAGACCAAGCAACAACTCTTTAATAAACTCCCAATTAAGGGAGTCATAAGCCTTTTTCAAGTCCACCTAAGCAGTACATCTTGCAGGCTAGTTCTTTCTCCTATAATGCTTCAAGATATCATGATAGAGGAAAATATTAAGGAAGATAACTCTCTCCCCAATAAATGCACTTTGTACTGAATTCACCAGAGTCAGAAGCACCCTCTTGAGCCTTGTACAAAGCATTTTAGAAATTACTTTGTATAAAACATTACAACAAGCAATGGGGCGGAATATTGTGACATCCATTGGCTGGTCACACTTAGGAATTAAGCACAAAGTTGTAGCATTCACCTGCTTCAACAACCTTCCTATCTGAAAAAAATCTAGCACAGCTTGAACAATCTCCTGTCCAACACAATGCCATGATTGTTTGAAAAAGTAGCTAGTGAAACCATCTGGACCAGGAGCCTTTTCATTATCAATGTCAAACATTGCCTTTTAACATCTTCCCCATTAAAATTCATACATAGCATTTGTTGGTGCTCCTCATTCAAAACAGCATCCTCCTGAAAAATTGTGTTACTCACCTTCCTTCTAACTAAGTGAGTAGTACCCAGGAGCCCTTGGTAAAACTGAAGAAAGGATGCCACCAGATCATCCTGATTCTCCATACAAACACCCTTCATGTTCTTCAATATATGAATGTGATTGTAAGTCCTGCTTTTCTTTAACCAAGCATGAAAATACCTAGTATTGGCATCACCTCCTTTAACCAATTCTGATTAACTTTCTACTTTAAAAAAATCAGTCTGGATTTGTTCTTCTCTTCATAATCCTCTCTAGCATCTTTCTCTTCCTTATGCAATTCTCTATTACCTGGATCATTCTGAATCTGGCCTTGAATTAGTCTCAACTTAGCCAAGGCTTCATCAGCTGCCTGCTCAATATTAGAGAATCTTTTCTTATTCAACATTTTCAAATCTCTTTTCAGCCCTTTCAATTTATTCACAACCATGAACATAGGAACCCCATAAACATTCTTCTACCACCCAACTTTAACAATATCATGAAATTCCTCCGCCTGTACCCACATATTGAAAAACCTAAAAGGTTTAGGTTTATCAATAACATTACCAACTAATTGTATCACACAAGGACTGTGATCTGAAACTGTTTCAGGGAGAAAATTGGCAACAACATCATGAAACATATCCTCCCACTCATCACTCAGACATACTCTATCACTTTTAGAGAACACTCTATCCTCTGCTTTCTGCTTATTTGACCATGTAAAAAATGGTCCTGACATCACGGCATCATGCAAACAACAGTCTTTTAAACATCGACTAAACTCTGAAACTTCATCAAGAGAAATATCATAACCAATCCTCTCATTCAAGTTTAGGACATTATTGAAATCACCACCAATCAACCAAGCTCCATTAATACTGTACTACTTTTTATTTGAAGCAACCCATTCCATAAATCTCTTCTCACCAGCATCAATTGCACCATAAACCATAGTAACAAATAAGTTCTTCTCAATATTTGTATGATGAGCTAAGACATGAATAAATTGAGTTGTTACCTCAATTACATTCACATTAAACTTTAAAGGAAGCCACACCACCCATATTCTACCTCCCCTGTGTATATGATAATTAGTTATAACACTCCAATTATCACACACTCTTGGGAACACTTTATTGAAGTTACCAGCCTTAACTCTAGTATCCAGTAAACCAACTTACCCCAGAGAGTGTTGGTTTAATAGCCACCTAACATCCCCATGTTTGTGAGGTCTATTTAAATCCTTCACATTCCAAAACCCAATATTACCCATCAGGGTCCTTTTCAACCCCTATATCCCTATCTTCCCCAACACCACAACTTGTCTTCTACACTTCATTATGCTTCTCACCTACCAAAGTTAAAGCCTGCTTCACTCCATTTTCAGTAACTTCATCTCCTTTGACCAGTATTGATACCTCAGCACACTTGTCAACCTCTAAAGTCCTATCAATTTCACCTAGAACCTCTACTTCATCCTCTTCACATGTATGTTCTGAAATTGGTGCCAGCACCTTCAATGTGTTATTACCTTCCACGGCTATCTCACCACCTGTTTGGGTAATTGATTGGACTTGTTACCCCCACCTTATTAACTCCTTAGCCACCCATTTCTTCTTTGTCTGAATTTTTCTTTGAGCAATCTCATAACTTTTCTGTCTACATTATTCCTTGGTGTGTCCAATACCCTTACAATCTGCACAAATTATTGGATTACATGCATATTGCACCAATTGACTCTGCATCACTCCATTCTCATTCACAAACGCAATTTCAGTTGGGAAATCTTGATCAATTGACACCTCCACCAGAATTCTAGCACAAACCATAATATCTTTATATGCAGTCGCTTTATCTATTCTAATAGGTTTCCCAATTCATCCTACCAGCTTGCTAAGCGTTCCTTGGCCCCAGTATTTCAGAGGTAACCCAGGTGCGTAGCTTCACCCAAGATGGCACAATCTTAATATCCTCTGCATACAAGTCAAGGTCAGGGTGCCAATTTTTCACAATGACAGGATTTCGGTCATATAGAATAGGTCCCTCTGCTAGAGCTTTATCCTTCTCATCCTTACTTCTAAATCTCACCATGAAAACACCATTTTCCATCATTGCCACCTTATGAACCTCAAATTGCCTCCAAACACGTCTAATGAAGCCATCAATCATACGAAAAGGAGGTTTCACACCTAAAATGTAACATACAACAGCAGACCCCCAATACTCAATGTCAGATTGAACATCCTCCATTGTAATAGAAACTACAGTCTCCATATAAGGGTAATTTAATTAATTAGGGAAAGATTTTGTTAAATCCAATCCTTCTTCATTCAAATTCTGAAACAATGAATGCCTCGAACTAGCTTGACGACAAGATTCGGGCATACCTGGATTACTCGCCAATTGTTGCATCGGATATGGAGATGGATTAACAGGAGTGTGTCTCACCGGAGTTCGAATTGAAGCAATCCAACCCTCCATTTTCTCCCTCGTTGCCAAAAAAGCTTCACGATCCTGATTCGACATTGTATGATCAATCTATTCCACTGAATGAGACTCCTCTACCTCTTCAGTCGTCCAACTTAATGCTGGAACCTCTTACATCTCATTAACATTCTTCATCTTCTTCACATCACCCGATTGAGGTTTCACATTCTTCGCCTTCTGCTGAACACCATTTTTCTGTTGAATCTAAGTCACACCCCCCTTCCCTTTCTTAACGCCTTTCGCCATAGCTTCAAACAAGCTGAGAAATGAAGATTTAGAAAATTGGAAATCAAAATGTCAAAAACTAGAGAGAGGGGGGAGTTTCTCTCTCTAGACTCTCATTTTTGTCTGTAACTTAATTTCCAGCCCTTACTGAAAAGAAAATTTTACTCAGTTTTTTTAATATTGGTTACACTTTGAGTTTTTTTATACCATTTACAAATTTATATTTGACTATTATTTGTAATTAATGAGTAAGAGAAAATACAGTCATATGGAATCTTGTTTGATTCTGCTCGATAATTACTTTTAGAATATTAAATTTATATAATTTTTGCAACTACAAAGTTAGAGTTATCAATGTTCAAAGATTAATACTAGAAAGCATGGAAAGGTAATGTGTAACTAAATAGAGGGAGTATAAATTATTGGATGTTAAAAGTGAATTATTTATACAATCTATAAAATGTGAAATATGAATTGTAACTAGCATAGGACTTTAAGGAAAATGAACCATAGTACGAATAAAAATATATTACTTCTATTATACTACTTGAGTAATTAAGAATAAAATATATTATACCAATAATAGGACTATAATTTAACCATCTATTTATAGGAGAAGATCTTGAATATTAATTTAACTATCTATTCTCAAATAAGTTTTGAATTAAATTAAGAAATTCAAAAATAAATTGAAAATAGATTCATAATAGTTTTGATAAAAGAAATCTAGAGTTTGGATTTACTGAATTACTTAGGAATTTGATAATCCTGAATAAAACAATTTTATTATTTTCAACATCAATCATTAATACTTTATGTTATAAAACATCCTATATAAATCACAAAATAAACTGGAGAAAATATTTCATTTGTCTTATTTATTATCACAATTAATGTCATATGAATATTCTAGCACATAAGAAAAACAACTCGTGTATCGCAGCACAGACTTTAAAACTAACTAGTTATTAGCTAGGCCCGGATCATGTCCTGGATAAGAAAAAATTTCATTTATTAATATTGTACTTTATAATGATAACACTAAATACAACTTGGTGTAGTGGTTAAACTTTAGTATATGAACTTGAGGTCACGAGATCAAAACTTATATTATGCAATTTCTAATTTTTTAGATGTACATGGATTACATTGCCTAAAACTCCCTAGGAAAACGCCTATATAGATGTATTTTTTTAAAAGGAAGAGACTTATTAGGGTGTTATGCAGCCCAATAAGCTGAATAATTGGAAGAGCTAATGAAAGAATAATTCTATTATTTAAGCGGTTTATTTGGCAAAATCATGATCAGAATCATATATTACTAGATAGTTGAAGTATAATGGAGGATGTTTACGTGAATGCATCACGGCATCCCTTTTTTATTATCTTCTCCGGACTTGGTAATATATACTCATCAATCACTCGAAGTCTTTTCAACTACATATTCGTCATGTATTGAATACTCTTCCTCAAGAAAATAAACACTTGACAAACTATTAGTCAGGCCCGGCTCATAGGCGGTTCAACCGGTTCGGTAGAACAGGGCCTCACATTCTTAGGGGCCCAAAAAAATCTGTAAATTAGGAATTCAAGCGATTATCACGCATGAAAGACAGCGAACGCTTCTTCTCCCCTGATTTGTTTCTCTAATTACTCTTGCAATTTCCATAAAAAATTAGAACTTTCTATATTCCATTCCTCCCGAGTATCTATATTTGTCATTAATTTTCAGTTTCAACAAGTTTCCAGTAAACTCTGTCAATCAAAAAATATGAAGAAAAAAGGCAATACTTGAAAATTGAATACTGTCAACGGAAGATATAATTTCAAGTTCTCCTCCATTAAATCACTATCAAGCGACCAAATTTTCCCCCTATATATTTCCACCCATTTGCAATATTTTCTTCAAAGAGACAAAGACAAACAATATCAGAAATCGAATCTGATTTTGAGTGGAAAAAAGTTCAAGTACTACATAAATTCAACAATATCAAGCATTGTAGTCCAGCGTGATAGAGGTATTGAGTTGGAGTTGCTTCTAATTTCAATAACATAAAGTATTTATTTTAAGTTGTAGATTATATATATAGCTTCACCAATCATCCAAAATATAGTTCTTACGTTAGCTTTAATATTATGTTCTATTAACTTCTATGTTTGCTACTGATTACTGAACTGCATGATTTCATTTTTACAGTTACACCATACTAGAATTTGTCCTTAGCTTGTTAAATTTTATTAATTATCTTTTTGTAGAACAAAAAAGCAATACTTTAGTTGGAACTTGGTAGTGAAGAAGACAAGCACTTTAAGTCAATTTTTAATTAGAAGGATGACTCTTTTTGTGTAGGTAGAAGGTCGATTTTTTTTTTTTTTTATGAGAAGGTTGATGTTAGCTTAATGTTGTATTGGAATGTTATTTATAATTCGACTAAATTAGTTTGCATTTTTGGTTAAATTTTGGTTAAATTTTGGTTAAAATCTGATTATATTTTGACATAATTTGTGATTATTAAAATTACACTTTAAAAAATTAGGGCCCAACTTTTAAGATTAGAACAGGGCCTCTCAATGGATCAAGACGGCCCTGCTATTAGTAATATAACTTTAGTATGCAAAATGACCCCATATCATTGTATTGAACGCTCTTCCTTAAACAATAACTTGAGTTTGGTGGGTGAGCAAGCTAATAAAAAATCATTAGATCCCATAATAAATTATTACTATATTATACAAAGATAGTTTTTCATTAAAATTACAAGCCTTGCTTGTTTTCTGATCGATCCCATGAACATTGATGATGAGCCCAAAGGTATAGTACTAACCATTCGTTTGATTAGTAGTACTAAATATTGGTAATAGTGATGGTTTTTAATGCAAATTTGTTAGGATATTTTCATGTTAACATTTATGGTAATGCTACTTTATCTCACAACACCTAATCTTTTTCTAAAATTTCATTACCATACATTACCACTTGGAGAGGTGGTATTGACTGGTAATGGAAATTTATGAAGGAAAACACATGTTTTGAAATCAAGTTTCATTACCATGGATGTTAACATTAGAATGTTTTCTCAAACTTACACTGCAAAGCATTACCATTACTACAATTTAGTACCACCAACCAAACATATTGTAATAGTATTTCATTTTATGTATGCTTAAAGAAATCATCTAAAATAAATTTCCCCATAAAGAACAGAACTAATTGAAGGAAGCATAAATCTTAGTTTAAAAAAATTTAGTATATATATATATATATATATATGAAAATGATATTTAAACCTAATGAACAATGCTAAATTTTTATATAAATTTCCGAGCTATGGAAGAGCTTTTGATAACATTAGAATCTAGGCTAAGCCCTAATTGAAGATCTAAATTAGATTTACAGCTTTTTTTTGTAACAGCCAAAGGGTTAGGCTTCACTATAACAGCAGGCCTACTTTCTGTAGTGCACCTGCTGCCATTGGTGACCGTAAACTGCTGTAATGCAGCCGTCTGATGTCGATGATGATCTTGATCAAACGTTCCGAAACTAATCTGAGATTCTTCATAAAGTGAAAAATGATTATCTGATGCTGGTGCATAGTATGAAGGATCAAAGTACCACAAGGAACCTGATGAAGAAGAAGAAGAACTATTGTTTTTCATCAAATTCTGATGGTATGGTTGAAGGTAGAAATTCATACTCGCTTTTCGAGCTTGTAATTGAAGCCTCTTCTTCTTCATCCTTTCCTTTTTATGGGCATTCTGATGTCCACCTAAAGCTTGCGAATTTGCAAATTCTTTGTAACAATATTGACACTCAAACTTTTTCTGCTCAATCTCAATAATGTTATTAACAGATGAACACCTTCTGTTATTATCATCAGATTTTTCTTTATTACCAGATGATACTGTATTTGATGAGTTTGTACTTTCTTCACCTTCATTATTTTTGTAGGTATCAAGCTCGAACCCAAACAATCTGAGCTTGCTCTCCATTTTTTTTTCTTTTGAACTCACAACAATAAGATCAACTATTAGAGCAGAAGAACAAATAAAAGATATTTAGGTTATAATATTTAGTAGGTTTTTGTTTTCTCTACTTGTATGTTTGGTTTGTTCTCCCTTATATAGAAGTATATAATATGTTTGACGATGCGTTGCATCTCAAGCAACATACACCTTGGTTTTAGTTTAATTATCTTGAATAGCAAGGGTCAATATAAAAAATTAAATAAAAAAAAGGGAAGGTGGGAAGGAAAAAAAAGTCAGATAAAGGAAGCTCATGCATGCAAAATGGTGGGTTTTTTTTTTTGAAGAAAAAATGTATGAAGCTTTTGTATATTATACAAGATACACCTCTAACTTTCACTATCAAAAAGGATTCAGTTGGTTTAATAAATGACAAGATTACTTATGGTCGATAAGCATTATATGAATTGATTAATTAAGTTGCAATTATAGGAACAAATGTGGAATATTATACGCTAATATTCCAAGTTTAAAGATGTGAGAATGCTATTATACTAATCTTTATAATAAGTCAAAGAAAGATAGAGATGTCATCACCCAGGTTAAGGTTCCTGGTCTGTAACAAATCTAGCATACTGTACTTAACAATATATAATCAAAATTATAATAATTATATTTTTATTGACCAACTAATAAGTTAGTGGAGTCATGATATAATGTCATCTACCGAAAAGCTTATCATATAGATCTGCATTAAATTAATTAATAACTTAATTAATTGAATACCACTTTGGTGTCCAGTCCCATCCACTACAAGAGCTTCAAACATGATGCATTATTTTTTATAACCTAATAGTTCTGTAGAAGGTGTGATTATTCAGCACTTAGATGAAGCTTCTTTACATCTAACATATTTTTGCTTTTTAATAATTCTAAAGCCTTTATCATACATATAAGAGTTATGTACAAGCATCAAAAATATAATATTTATGATAAAACTTACTCATTGATCACTATTATTAATAATACTCTTCTTGTATTTTCTACTCAATTTTTATATTATCCCTTTCAATTCATTTTTCTCACTTTCACTTTTTTATTGCTAGTATTTTTTTCTCCGTTACCCTTTTTAACCTAATTTTTCTCTTCCTTGGCCCAAAACAAGAATTATAACTTCATCGTTTTCTCTGTTTCAAAATTAGAATCACATGAGTGACGTCTCTTGTTTTTTATGTTCGTTGCTACAGTAGATTAATATAGTATTATAAAATTATGTAACGAAGTATATATAATTTTTTGAAAAAAATAAATTTATTAATTTAAATTATATGAAACTTACACTTGATCGAGTTGCATCGAGATAGATAAAAAAACTGACATATGCCTTAAAACAAGTACCATGTATTACAACCAACGAATCAATTTGTAATAGAAAACCAAAAGAAGAAAATAAGGTCTCCAACCTCGCACATTGATATAAGATTGATCGTGATGAGTAATAAAAGTCTTCAGTAAAAACAAAATGTAGTTTTAATATAAATATGAACTTAAAAACTAGTAGTAGAAAAATTAGGGGAGGGAGATACTATATATCTCCCAAAAGGGTTATGGTAACCCTTAAATTGATAGAGAAAATTAGGATTTTGAGACAGGAAAAGGAGAGAAGAGAGAAAAGGATAAATCAGCTTTAGAGACTCGGGTAGAGCGAGTTAGTAAAGAACTAATATTAATTTTTACTTTTACTTCTCTTACAAAGTTATTAATTCTTGCAATTGGAAAAAAAAAAAGGAAATAAGACAGAACCTCTTGGATACGTTTATCTTCAACATATTTGTGAGGAAACAAAAAAAAAAGCTCTTAGAACAGCCGAGTAGTTGCTACAAGAAGGAATATTAAGAAGTGGGCAATGATGCAAGCATATAAAATACTTTAAGTAATAAAATAATTATGGAAGGTCTTCGTTAAGATCTCATCATATCTTCTTAGAGCAGGCAAAACCCATATTAAAAAGCCCAAAAAAGCATATGTTAATAGGTGAATCAAGTCATCAACTATTTGTTATTAAAATTGAAACAAAGTAGTTTTTGTTGGACAGTTGTTCTGGTTGGACCCCATCTTTAGTTTTAACTTTATTTAAGGACATCAAAAAAACAAATTAAACTAATTAGATCATGTTGTTTATTCTATTGTCTTCATATCTATCTTTTAATTGGTGGAAAGAGTCCACCAATAGGTTTCCCATACTCATCAATTCCCACTCTTTTTAGTTTTTTAATAAACAATTATTATTATTCTAATTTTCTTCCTTCCTATCTCCTTCATCTGATCTTTTCAATCATATTCAAATTGCTTTCTTCTTTTTTGGGAGAAAAATTCCACATAAGAGTAGTGTTGTCATTGAGCAGTCTTATTATCTTGACATGTGGAAAAATATGAGAGGATTTTCTATTAATTATGAAGAAAGTATAATAAACTTAATACATTTTTTTCTCAGATTATTGGATTTAGGTGACTAGCTAGGTGGGTGGGTTGGTTGATTGATTTGATTTTAGTCTAATCACATTTCATGATTTCAAAATTTCTTGTTAAACAAGAGGATCCGAACATAACCCCACCATTCAGCCATCTTGATCAAATTTTTCTAGTTGATTTCATTTTAATACCTTTTCTCTGGACATTTCTCGTCATGAAAATGTATACCAAAATTGACCAGGTAAACTTAGAAGGTACTTACTTTTACGATAGAAAAAATAATGTGATACTTTAAGAAACATTGAATTTTGTCAGATTAAGCTTTAGCATGACATTTTACTCAATGACATTCTACTATTCTTACCAAAAACATTTCAATAAATTATGTATCAAGAATATATAGTTCAGCACGTTCTTGACCATCCATTTTTTCTGTCATTCTGGATTACTAATACTAACTTTCGTTTATAAATAAGTACAACAGTTTAACTTTTGCACTTGTCAATGCAAATTTTGATCATTAATATTTTTAATTATGTATTTGTAAAAGTTATTAAAGTTGATATTGTTAAAATATTCATTGAAACAAGTCCAACAACAGTATTTTATATATTCATTTTATTTTTATATATTAGTAAAAAAAAATACCGTCAAAGTGGAGTGTGTAAATATTGCAAAAGGCCAAAGTGTTGTTGTGGGAGGACATTTTTGACATAGTGCGGGTTAATATGCGAATTAGGTTTGGGTTTAAGTGATTTTGAGTCATTTAAGTTAACACAATCAACATCAGTAAGTTATTGTGGGTGTTCGGTACATTATATGCAAACTTAAGGGAAACCTGGTAAATTTCTGAAACGACAGATACTTCCTAATTTTCGTAAATACTCAAGGATTCATAATCAAAAATTCCTTTTTTTTTACAGGAAAAGACCAAATAAATACTTTTCCTAACAACTTAAGTCCATATTATGAATTTCTGACAAAAAGTCATCTTCTCCATTTCCACTTCATTTGAAGAATATATACTTCGGTAAGAAATGGAATATTGCAAGTTTAAAACTTGATTGAACTTAGAAAAAACTTTTTAAAAATGGGGATGTGATTAGGATTGTGCACCAGTACAAAACCGAACCGTACCGGATTCGATATGGACCAGAATTGGAATCACATATTTTTAGGGACAAAGGATCGGAACGAAATTATCAATCTGATTCCAGTCCAGACCTGCAAATTTTCAATTTTTTTTCCTTTTTTTAAGTGCTGTTTTTTTACCTTCTCTTATATAATTTTATTCTACTAATTCATGAACTATTTTAACCTCCTTTAATGATTTTTTCATAATAATAATAAATTTAGTATAATCTCATAATTTAAAGGGTTCACTAAATACCCCCGACAAATTAACAGATCCACCATATACCCTCAATGTTTCAAAAATTCACCATATATCCCTAAGTTTTCGAAAATGTGCACTAGATGCCCTTTTTCTAACTTCCATTAACTCACCATTAGCTTTATTTACGATTTTACCATCATTAAGCACTACCCCTAATTCTAATCTAACCCTAACCTTAATTATAATCTAACCCTACCCCTAAACCCTTCCCCTTATCCTAACCCTAACCCTAACTCCTTGGCATCCCCCGCCCCCACCCCTCCACCCCACCCCACCCTAGCCCCTACCCCTCCCCCACCGCCGCACCGTTCACCGCCGACATCCCCCACCCCATGCGCGTCTGTTCACCGCCAGCATCCCCCACCCCTTGCACTTCTGTTCACCGCCGACCTCCCCCACCACCTACGCGTTCGTTCACCGCTGGCATCCCCAACCCCCTGCGAAAATCTAACGCACCCCCTCTTCATTCTACGTCGATTCACCCACCCCCTCTTCCTTCACCGCCGGCCTCCCCCACCCCCTGTGCAAAAATCTGACCCACCCCCTCTTCGTTCATCGTCGATTCCCCCACCCCATGCGCGAAAATTTGACCCACCCCTTACGCGAAAATCCCACCCACCCCCTCTTCATTCACCCACCCCTTGCGTGAAAATCTGGCAAGTGATGCGACGCTAAACAAAGAGGGGGAGGGGGAGAGAGACGGGTGCTCTACGGAGGGGAGAGGGAGGAGAGGGGGAGGGGGGATGCGGTGGTGGAGGGGGGAGGGGTGGGGCTGGGTGGGGGTTGGGGCCTGGGGTGTTGGGGTGGTGGGATGGGTTGGTTAGGGTTTGGGGTAGGGTAAGGGTTTTGGGTGAGATTTTAGGGTTAGGGTTAAATTGTGGCAAAATTATAAATGATGTTAACGGTAAGATAACGACAATTACGAAAAGGATATTTGGTGAACGTTTTCGAAAACTCAGGGGTATATGGTGCATTTTTGGAGCATTGAGGGTATATTGTGAATTTGTTGATTTGTCAGGGGTATTTGGTGAAAAAACACTAATTTTAATATAAGTTGGTTGAAAGTTTAATGCAACTTTTGTATAAAATAATAATTAAGCATTTTTTTAAAGTAACCGATTTTTTCGGCCCAGGCTGGAAAAATCCGGATTTAGACCATATCGGAAAATCGAATTCCAAAGTTTTGAGGACTCGACCGGCAGCCACCGATCTGGTCCGATCCCAGTCCGATTTCAGTTTTTTGCCAGTCCGATCTGAAACTGCACACCCCTAGATGTGATTACTCTACATAAGGACTAGATGGATCTGCCCATGGTTACAACCTAACGTTGAAGATAGTGTATATTTCAACTCCAATAAGAAGAACGAATCCTTATCATAATTACTAGAACAATCTATTCATCTTACCACCAAACCACGTATATTTATTTGTAAATTAATTTTCTTTATGACAAATAAACTACAAATCCTTTAAACACTCCATCCAACATTATAGATAAAGCTAAAGGCATAGTCATATACAAAGAAACCCAACATTAATGATAATATTAATGATGCTTTATTCATCTATATATATTATTAAAATGCATACGCAACAATTATATGCAGCTATGTGTTATCCCACCTCATGTGCTGTTATGATGTCGGCTTATCTCCGACATACGCTAACATGACAGACCCTTAAAAAATATTCACCAGTAGAAAAACGTCGATTTGCAACTCTTGGATTGCGTCGCACAACTAGAAAACCGACGTAGAAGGGTATGGACACATCATTTGCGTCGGATACTAAGAAGGTTCGACGCAAATTATGAGAGTCATGTGCGTCGGATGTATGGTGCATTCGATGCAAAACATGAAAGCAAATGGTTGGGATTTGCGTATCCTACGATTTGCGTCGGATATACTTAGCCCACTCGACGCAAATCTTGGGCCCAATTATAAAGAGGAACTAACTATGTGCGTCAAATGTAAATCCCACCTATCGTACATTGTCCCTCACCTTCCCCTTTTATTTTTGATTTGTTTCAAACCCTCAAACCCTAACCTTACACACTCTTTATCTCTCTTTCCCTCTCCTTCTCCCACTCTAACTGCTGCTTCACCTCTTCTACTTTCCTTATCTCCTTTAGTCCCTCCCATTCTTCTACTTTCCATCTCAAATGGCGATTTTGGCTAAAACGAGTCCTTATCATGCGAAACTGAAGAACAGCAAACACAATTGAAGATGGAATTCACACGTCTCGGGCGACTTCGTGCTTCTCAGGCTGGCTTCACGCGTCTCAGGCGGGCTTCACACGTCTTTGCTCTTTCTCTTTGCACTCATATGACACCGACGCATCTCAGGCCCACTTCGCACCTCTCTCTTTCTCAAATTGATATCAGCACCAAAGTCTCCACTGCTCAAGACCATCTCCTCTTCCTTCTTCAACGAATTTCACCTAGATCTCCCCACCCAACGAAGAACAATATTTTGTTAGATCTTCAGTACAATCGTCATTCCAGTTATAATTTTACAACTTCTTTGATTATTTGTCGAATCCAATCGAGGTATGTCCATGTATTTTGTCGCCCCACCCTAATTCCTCGACATCCTCGTCTATGTACAAGTAGGTTGGATTTAAATGTTGTAAAGTGATTATAGTGTTGCTTTTTATTTTGATATTTTTTAGATATGCAAATTTAGGGGAAGATTCTTCATTTTTTTTTGTAAATTAATGATACTGGTTTGGTTTTTTTCAATACAATTTGTATTATTGTTTCAAATCTTTCAATATAATATTTTAATTTGTTAGATCTTTAGTACAATATGATGTTGTATTATTGATACTTCATATTATTAGTTTTACTTTTCTATACTCTCTTTTGCTATTTTGTGGTCCTTTGGTTGTCAATCATAGTGAGATTTTTTTGCAATTGCCTACTAGTATATTTTTTTGGTAAAATGTTCCCATTTGCGTCCGATGGTGTTTAACATCTGACGCAAATCAACTTTGAAAAGACATTTGCGTCAAATGAGGCCCGCAAATCACTTTTTAAGTGAAAAACAAGGACTAAAGGCCTGGCAGGACCTAGGGTGACATTTGCGTCGCACTTTGCCTAAAGTCCGAAGCAAATAGTAAAAGATTTGCGCCGTGTCCTCATCCAACGCAGATCTTTTACGACACATTTGCGTCGAGACCTGTAGCGTCGGACCCATATCCAACGTAAATGATGGCCTGGTATCCGACGCAAATCAACGATTATGTACTAGTGATTTAAACAATTTTTCTAAGAGGTCTTCAACTGATGACCTAGCCAAAAGGATGGGAATGGGTAGGGTTTGGTCGGGTTAGACCAGACCCTAAACCCAGACCCTTTTTTGTGGACCCATAACCGAACCCTTAGGGTCTAGAAAAGTTGGACCCAGACCTAGATGCTTAGAGTCCACAGGGTCCAGGATTCATGTATAGGATCTACAGGGTCCGGGATCCGGTTATAGGGTCTAGCATATTTCCTTCATTTTGGCCCAATGTTCAATATTTTTTATATTTATTGACTTACAATAGTGTCTACAATATCTAGGGTCTAGGATTTGGGTCTACGGTTTAGGGTCAAAATGACAAAATTTTAAATTTTAGGATAAATACGGAGGTTCTTCTCTAAAACACAAAGGCATTAAGAATATTAAATAAGCTTAGGGTCCAAGTATAAAGACCCGGATCTAAGAAGTTCACTTGGACCTAAACCCAGACCTGGACCCTTAGGGTCTAGAAAATGTTGGGCCCATAACCCAAAATTAGGATCGGGACCATTATGATCCAGTTAGGATCCTGGACTGATGCCCATCCCTTGTGACTCTATAATCTCACAATATTGTCATTAAACTACGACTTATACTTATAATAAAATGCCAACTCTAAATTATAATCATTTTATGGTATAAAATTACTCGGGGCTTCACTCAAACCAATAACTAGTTAGTTACCTCTAAGAACTAAACCACAGCTCAAGGCTGAGTAATAAACGGTACTAACCCCAAAAAAACAAAAACACAAACTATGACATTAGTATTTACATACCAATAGCTTTGGTAATTCTAATGCTATGTTGCATACTTGCATTTCGTGATTGGTCCTTATTTTAAAGAGATGGAGACAACAAGACAATAAAGCAACGATGTTCTTGTTTATATTCTGGTTATCATCATGCACAGTCCTGGGTACCAAAGCGATAAACAAACTAAATGATTGGTCCTGTTGACGGAAATTAAAAGGAATATTTGGCTAAAGGATAAAAAAACAATGATGAACATGCAAAAGACCCATGCCGAACTTGACGTTGGGTATAAGGCGTGATATGGAGCTCATGGAGGTGTATGGGTGTGGAGATGAGGTTGCGTAGAAGGAAAACGTCATTTGAGGCATAAGGCTGACTTTGAATGCACATATCGTTCAATATATAAAATATTTTTAGGTGATTCAAATTGGAGGTGATAGCTTGTTGCGAGAGCTTTCCAACGATAGGTTATATGCCCAATTCCGCTGATAAACGAGAAAGTTATGGTTGTTTCAACGAAGGTTCGGGTTTTCGCCCGATCGGGTCGGGCGAGGGAGCCCGATCGGGCATGCAACAAATTCTGGAACTGGGCTGTTTGTGCTATTTGTGGCTCGCCCGATGGCTTCGGGCCATCTCGCCTGATCGGGCAGCAGTGCGAACTACGACTCGGACAGGTAGCGCCCACTCGGGCCCGCATACAAAACTGGATTTGGCGTTAAGCGCGCGATCAGGCGGGTCTCCCCCGACCTGATCGGGCGAGTGTGTTTTTGTGCTTCTCGGGCGACTTCGTGCTTCTCAGGCTGGCTTCACGCGTCTCAGGCGGGCTTCACACGTCTTTGCTCTTTCTCTTTGCACTCATATGACACCGACGCATCTCAGGCCCACTTCGCACCTCTCTCTTTCTCAAATTGATATCAGCACCAAAGTCTCCACTGCTCAAGACCATCTCCTCTTCCTTCTTCAACGAATTTCACCTAGATCTCCCCACCCAACGAAGAACAATATTTTGTTAGATCTTCAGTACAATCGTCATTCCAGTTATAATTTTACAACTTCTTTGATTATTTGTCGAATCCAATCGAGGTATGTCCATGTATTTTGTCGCCCCACCCTAATTCCTCGACATCCTCGTCTATGTACAAGTAGGTTGGATTTAAATGTTGTAAAGTGATTATAGTGTTGCTTTTTATTTTGATATTTTTTAGATATGCAAATTTAGGGGAAGATTCTTCATTTTTTTTTGTAAATTAATGATACTGGTTTGGTTTTTTTCAATACAATTTGTATTATTGTTTCAAATCTTTCAATATAATATTTTAATTTGTTAGATCTTTAGTACAATATGATGTTGTATTATTGATACTTCATATTATTAGTTTTACTTTTCATACTCTCTTTTGCTATTTTGTGGTCCTTTGGTTGTCAATCATAGTGAGATTTTTTTGCAATTGCCTACTAGTATATTTTTTTGGTAAAATGTTCCCATTTGCGTCCGATGGTGTTTAACATCTGACGCAAATCAACTTTGAAAAGACATTTGCGTCAAATGAGGCCCGCAAATCACGTTTTTAAGTGAAAAACAAGGACTAAAGGCCTGGCAGGACCTAGGGTGACATTTGCGTCGCACTTTGCCTAAAGTCCGAAGCAAATAGTAAAAGATTTGCGCCGTGTCCTCATCCAACGCAGATCTTTTACGACACATTTGCGTCGAGACCTGTAGCGTCGGACCCATATCCAACGTAAATGATGGCCTGGTATCCGACGCAAATCAACGATTATGTACTAGTGATTTAAACAATTTTTCTAAGAGGTCTTCAACTGATGACCTAGCCAAAAGGATGGGAATGGGTAGGGTTTGGTCGGGTTAGACCAGACCCTAAACCCAGACCCTTTTTTGTGGACCCATAACCGAACCCTTAGGGTCTAGAAAAGTTGGACCCAGACCTAGATGCTTAGAGTCCACAGGGTCCAGGATTCATGTATAGGATCTACAGGGTCCGGGATCCGGTTATAGGGTCTAGCATATTTCCTTCATTTTGGCCCAATGTTCAATATTTTTTATATTTATTGACTTACAATAGTGTCTACAATATCTAGGGTCTAGGATTTGGGTCTACGGTTTAGGGTCAAAATGACAAAATTTTAAATTTTAGGATAAATACGGAGGTTCTTCTCTAAAACACAAAGGCATTAAGAATATTAAATAAGCTTAGGGTCCAAGTATAAAGACCCGGATCTAAGAAGTTCACTTGGACCTAAACCCAGACCTGGACCCTTAGGGTCTAGAAAATGTTGGGCCCATAACCCAAAATTAGGATCGGGACCATTATGATCCAGTTAGGATCCTGGACTGATGCCCATCCCTTGTGACTCTATAATCTCACAATATTGTCATTAAACTACGACTTATACTTATAATAAAAGCCAACTCTAAATTATAATCATTTTATGGTATAAAATTACTCGGGGCTTCACTCAAACCAATAACTAGTTAGTTACCTCTAAGAACTAAACCACAGCTCAAGGCTGAGTAATAAACGGTACTAACCCCCAAAAAAACAAAAACACAAACTATGACATTAGTATTTACATACCAATAGCTTTGGTAATTCTAATGCTATGTTGCATACTTGCATTTCGTGATTGGTCCTTATTTTAAAGAGATGGAGACAACAAGACAATAAAGCAACGATGTTCTTGTTTATATTCTGGTTATCATCATGCACAGTCCTGGGTACCAAAGCGATAAACAAACTAAATGATTGGTCCTGTTGACGGAAATTAAAAGGAATATTTGGCTAAAGGATAAAAAAACAATGATGAACATGCAAAAGACCCATGCCGAACTTGACGTTGGGTATAAGGCGTGATATGGAGCTCATGGAGGTGTATGGGTGTGGAGATGAGGTTGCGTAGAAGGAAAACGTCATTTGAGGCATAAGGCTGACTTTGAATGCACATATCGTTCAATATATAAAATATTTTTAGGTGATTCAAATTGGAGGTGATAGCTTGTTGCGAGAGCTTTCCAACGATAGGTTATATGCCCAATTCCGCTGATAAACGAGAAAGTTATGGTTGTTTCAACGAAGGTTCGGGTTTTCGCCCGATCGGGTCGGGCGAGGGAGCCCGATCGGGCATGCAACAAATTCTGGAACTGGGCTGTTTGTGCTATTTGTGGCTCGCCCGATGGCTTCGGGCCATCTCGCCTGATCGGGCAGCAGTGCGAACTACGACTCGGACAGGTAGCGCCCACTCGGGCCCGCATACAAAACTGGATTTGGCGTTAAGCGCGCGATCAGGCGGGTCTCCCCCGACCTGATCGGGCGAGTGTGTTTTTGTGCGGTAGTTCCGAAAACGCATTTTCTCGAGGGGGGGTATAAATAGGTGCCCTAATACGCCTTTTATTGTATTAGTCATCATTATACACATATTAGAGAGAGAAAAGGCTATAGAGAGAGTTCTTGAGCGCTTTTGTAATCTTTCGTGCATATTTATCGATTCCTAGTGCATATTCGTGGTTTTTCTCCCAGTTCTTAGGTTTCCACGTAAAAGTTCTTGTGTGTTCTTTCCTGCTTTGTTATTTGTTGTTCGATTATTATTTGCTATTATTTCTAGATTGATAGTCAATAGAACTTACACTAGACAGAACTCAAATGCTGTGACCTAAAAGATGATTTTAACTTAACCCGAACACTTTTAGATCGGACACGACCGGATATGTTTTCACCCATTTCGCATGGATGGGCATGGTGAAATTAACTCTTTTCAAAAATAACCGGACCTAAAGGTTGAATTAGGCTCAGAAATGGCAATTCGAAATAAACTAGAGACCTGAAATGTCTTAACTCGACTTAGACCTGACCTAATTAAGATAGAGTTCAACTTTATCCGACTTGAATTAACCCAAAGTCTACACTATTAACTATATACGATTTTCCATCATAATTTTTTGATTACTTTAATACTATGTTAATTATGAATATTATCTCCTATCTATTATTCGTAACTAAAAACGAACTCTAAATATTTTATTTTAATTATTAATTTATTATTAGATGTCTATTTAATTTAAAAGTTGATTGACTCGATATAAACCTGATTTGATTGAATAGATATGAATCAGACCCGATTCGACTCGAAAATAATGAGTCTTGATGAAATAGACTCAGACACTACTTGAATGGCCCGTTTGTGACACCTCTAAATACAAACACTTGTATGTAGGGTAATCTAATAACTTTTTTATTTTTTGTGAAGAGCACATTTAGCTAATAGCATAATCCTATAGTTGGGTGCAGCATATTATTTTTTGGACTTGCGCATCATATTTATGGTTTAGTTAACTATGACGACTAACTAAATTTATCAAGACTAACTTTATTTTTGTTTTTTTGAAGGTATTACGACTAACTTGCTATAGTCAATACATATTTTGAAAAAAATTTATGAGACTGAGTTGTATTATATATTCAGCTCAATAATGATTAGTAGTAAGGCAATTTTACAATTTTCGATTCCTTGAGTAAACCTAAGGGGTTTTTTGGTTTATAAGGGAAAGAGAAAGAGTTTATAAAGATAAATCAGGAGAATGAAAAGGAAATTTCTCTAATTGAAAATTGTTGTTTGGGTAGAGAATCCCTCTTCCTCTTCTCACAATTGCTCCACCGTATCTTCCTCCCCTCTCTCTCTCCTAAGTACAGGTGGTCACCCATACCCGTCGCTGCCACCCTTTCACCACTGCGTCACTATCTCTTAGCATCGCCCCTTTCTTTCTCTTCCTTCTCAACCATCATTAAAGGTGAAATTTGAGGTTTAAAGATCAAATTCGGCCATCTAAAACCATAGGAAAAGCTATTCATCATTTCTTACTCTTGTTGAATGAGCAAAATCATAAAATAAGTGAAACAAAAAAATGAGCAAAAATGTTATGAAATGATCAGAATCTTCGTAAAATGAGGAAAAATGAGTGGTTCTCATATGAACTTTTTATATATATATATATATATATATATATATATATATATATATATATATATATATATAATATATATATATATATATATGGGAATGAGATCTCGTGAAAACCATTTTTAGGCTGAAAACTGAAAACAATGAATCTCAACTTATATATATATATATATATATATATGGGAATGAGATCTCGTGAAAACCATTTTTAGGCTGAAAACTGAAAACAATGAATCTCAACCGTCGATCTTTCATCGTATGGACATAAATCAATTAATTTAAACTGACCATCATGCGATTCATTTGAAACCCATATTTTTCTACCAAAAACTTTCTCTCTCCTTTCTCCTCTCTCCTTCCTTTCTCTTCTGGAACGTCATTTGAAACCCATTTTTTTCTACCAAAAACTTTCTCTCTCCTCTCCTCTCTTCTCTCTCCTTCGTTTCTCTTCTGGAACGTTACTTTTTCTCCCCTTTAAGTTGAATCTTCTTCTTGTTTGCAGCATTTTTCATCCTCAATTTATAATTCTAGTAAGCTTTTAATTATTTTTTGGTTTTACGTTTAGTTTATTTTCGCTTACAATATTTTTTCTTTGAGTTTTAATTCTTATAATCTTTAGATCTGGTGGTTCAAAAGTTTTTTGTGAAGTTTTTGTTAGATCTAGAAAAGAATTTCGTATATTCATATGAATTTTTGCAAGATTTACTAAATTTTCGTTATATATTGTTTGATAAAGCAATTTTTCTGTTTTTTTGGAAGTTAATTTTGTATATATTGTTTGGAAGTTAATGTTCTTGAAAAATTTGTTGAAATTCTTTTTCTACTTCATCTGGAAGTTCATTTTCTTGAAGAATTTGCTAAAATTCTTGTTCTAGTTCTTCTGGAAGTAAAATCAATTGAGATTTTATTTTGAAATTGATCGATTTTTCTTGAGGTTTCATCCGTAATCTATTGTTGATTGAATCTGTATTTCTTGAGTCTAAATTTCAAAATGACTACATCTACTACTACTCTTGCGGTTGATTCTACTATTGTTCTGGTAGTGTGAAATCGAGGTTTTTAAGTTAACCGCGCCAATCACGAGGTTTTTTAAGGGGCGACGTGATTCGCGAGGACGCGAGTTATCCTCCTCCTCTGGGTTTTGTTTGCTCGTTCATGGTCGGATCTGGAGAACTTTGCGACGGTGTTGTTTGTTTTGGACGGTGGTGCTCATGTGTTTTGGGTTAATTAACCAAAAGTTACCCTAAAAATGGTAAAAGTTACCCTAAAAGTGGTAATAGTTATTCTTATAATAAATAAAGTTACCCTAAAAATGGTAAAAGTTACCCTAAAAGTGGTAATAGTTAATCTTATAATAAATAAAGTTATCCTTGAAATATATAGAATTACCCTTAATATAATAAAGTTATCCCAAAATTGGCAAAAGTTACCCTAAAACTGTTAAAAGTTACCCTAAAGGGGTTAAAAGTTACCCTTGTTTTCAGTTTTCAGATTAAGAGCTGTTTCGAGCAGATTTCACATATATATATATATTATATTATATATATATATATATATTATATATAATATAATATATATATATATTATTATATTATATATATATATATATATTAGAAAAGCATTCTTAGTAAAGATGTCTCAGGACTATAAGTAAAAATCAAAATATCGCTCCAATTATGGTTTTTACGATAATGAAGCTGATGAAAAGTTTAAGAATTTTTTTGATTGGTGTAATAGTTGATGAGATGATCCCTATATTAGGGCGTGTATATGCATGCATACCGTCAGCGATCCAGCAGTAGAGAACATGTGATAATCATAAATTAATAAAAAAGGGTTAGTATAGAACTAACTATACATGATATATTTGGTCTAGATTCTCAGGCAATGACGGAAGTCTTTTCTGGAAAAAGAATGAAATGCAATCATGATTTTTAGAACTTATTATTTGAATCCATATCCAAGAATTTCAGTACAGGCAGCAGTACATTGTTTTTTTTAGTTTTCTTCCTTCTTTTTTGTTTGTATACGAAGTAGAAAGCAGCACTAAACTGTTGACTGACTTATATCGTGGCAATTTAAATAGAAGTATTTGTTTTATAACCCAAAAGAATTGAAGAGGCCGAAAAAGAATGCACTCTTGGCTCTAGATCTCATCTTATCATAGTAAGTTCCAGTTCTGTAAACACTATTACTAGATTAGTATGTCCATGAAAAGAAGTGTTACGTACCAAGGATTTTTTTTTTTTTTTTCTCAAAGAACATACCAAGGATATAATAATAAACTTATGCAACCAAAAGAAAAGTCAACATAGATTATATTCAGAGCAACTTTTTTTTATTGATGAGGAAAAGAGCCTCTATCACTATATTAGATGTATAGATTTATCTCAAGTTAACTGCTAGGACCTTTATAGAGTAGGAAAAAAATAAGATGACGAATCTAAATCCCTAAAGTATTCCTAATAGAATCTAATCCTACAACTTATCATTGTGAGACACAAACCTTATCATTATACAAAATTTTGCTTGGTTCTTCCTAAAATCTTCATATGACCTCTATATTAAAAGGCAGTGGAACCAATACAAGATATGAGCTTATACAAGATAAATATACTAAGGTCCTATGTGAGGATTAGCGGTTAATTGTTAGCTAATTATATCAGTGGGCTTGAATAATTAATTGTATTAGTGTTTATATAAGAGTGTTTCGTAAATGATTGATGACTGCTTGTGCTTTCACCTAATTGTTTTACCTCAACGTTTCCAATCCTTCTTACCAAAAAGCTCCCCCAACTTGCTTTTTTGAATATTAGAGTTTTAGGTCAGTTAATTTGTTCACAATCCTCAGTGTTCCCAAATACCAATGATATAAAATTTGTTTGGTCGATCCACTAAAGTGGTAAAGGACACCTCTAATTTTGTGCCAAATCCTCTATTTTCCAGAAAAGGCATGACTTATGCAATGACTATAGTGTGTGTTTAGAAATTTCGAGTTTCGACCTTGAAAATTACAACATTATTTGTATGTATCAAGAGCTTTCTTCCTATTAAGGAACCAACCCAACTCAATTTTGGAAGGTACAGTTTATCTCATCCTTTTTTGAAATCTAGGGTATGTATTACGGTGTGAATATTTTGACGCTCGAATGTGCGACAAATTTTTGCCATTCAAATGATACAAATGTAAGTTCGATTTGAAACGGGGCTTTTGTGCACATAGCGCGCAAAGTTATTAGGATAAAAACCGAAATCATATTAAATCCAAAGCGAATTAGTAATTTGGATTGGACTTAAACTATGTGCAGAGGATTTGGATTTTTTTGTTGAATAATCATTATTTTCATATTGGATTGGATTGGATTGGATTGAGGGTGATTGGATCCATAAATTCAAAATAATCAAATAGGAAATAGGGCATATATTGTATATTTGTGATTATGCTTCATTGATTTATTTATTTTTAAAAAAGGTCTAAAATGGTCCAACGACCCTTCCCTTCCCCCAAAAGTTAAAACCCTAACTTGCTAGTGTAATTTGTTGTGTAATTGAACATGCTTTTATGTTGTTGAACTTTTTGCTGTAAGTAATTATAAGTTTGTAATGAATTATTAGTTGTTATTAGTTTATTAATGATTTTTTATGGGATTGTATATATATATTACTTCAATTATCGAACACCTTACTTCGATGCTCGTGCCAAAAATATTTCATCAAAAAAACAGAGTTTAAAAAATTTGGATAAATCGGGTCGAACCCAATTAAGTGTCTGAAAATTCGAATTATATTAGTTTAGACTCTAATTCTAATTGGTTTCGATTCGGATTGGAAAACTAAGATCCAAATTTTGTTCGGATCAGATTGTATTAAGCCTAAATTCAAACAGTACATCGAAATTTCACCCCTAGTGCACAAGCATGACTTTTTCAAGTGGGAATAAACAGTCTTAGCTATTGGAAATAAAAGCGTGAGATTGGCGTCGGTAAGGGTGGCTACAGCATATGAGAATTTGGCAAGAAAAAGCGGGTTGAGTTGTTAAATGTGGCTCGAGATTTTCAATTAACAAGGTTCAAAAATAGACCTGGCAATTATCCTTGTGTGAGTGGATTATCCACCCACCAACACCAAATAAATGGGTGAAAACCCGCAATGAGGCAAGTGACGGATGGGTGGCGCGCGGGGCGGGTTGGAGATAGGTGAGATATTTTTGGCCCATCACCCGCTCCATCCATCCACTTGTGTCATATACTTCCTCCGTTTCACAATAAGTGAAACAGAGAGAAAGGACACACAGACCAAGGTGGGTAGAGAGAGAAAGTAGGGATCACCTTCTAATGTTGCAACTAGAGGTTTTAAGCAAATGCATGTAGGGTGTGATTATAAAACGTACCCGGTTTTTTTGGCCCCCAAAAAAGGAGGGAACTTTAACTTTCCACCAAAATTTGTATTTTGGCAAACTTTTGAATTTTTTTCACTTTTTCATTTAAAGGAGACTTGTGGGTCATTTCCCATCAATTCAAATTTACAGCTCTATATAACCAAGTTTTGAGGCTAAAAAATTTCCCATTTCACAATCTGTCCACACCAGCACACACTTACACTTGAAAATTTTTTTCTCAAAAGTGAACACACTCACTTGCACACACATCACAAAGGTCTTTTTCATAAAATCATACACAAACACACACAACATTGTAATTAAAATACTGCCATGGATGATGGTAGTTTAGAACAGTTAGTTTTATCTAATGGAGTAGGGGAGTATTTTGACATTTCTGAAGAGGAGCTGCTACAACTGGAAGACCAACATGAACAGAATTTGGAATGTGACATTGATATTGATGAGCTTTTGTTTTTCGAGTCCTGCATGTATGAAGATGGTGATCGTGAGGATGATGCTGAGGTATGGTATTATTCTGAATCTGATGACATAGAAGCTGGAATGAAAGATGGAAATACTGTTAATGAAACTAATTGCAACTTAGGTAAAAAAAAAACCTAACGTACCAAGCAATATTAGGAGAGAGGTGATTATTGACTTATTCACACAAGCAGGCCCTGACCTTTCTTTACCAAGAGGTTGTGTAAAGAGTGTTGCACTTAAGTATGCAATTAGTAGAATAATAGTGTTCAGATTTTGGAAAATAGCTAAGCAACATAAACTAAGTGGGGCTAATGTTAATGTAGCAAGCAAAAAGACTGGCAAGTGTGGGAGGAAGTTTATCATCAAGGCGGATGAAGAACTCGGACAAATTCCATTGAAGCAAAGGACCACAATAAGGTCCCTTCCTACAGCTTTGGGAGTTAGCCCATCAACAGTTTATAGGTTGACAAAGAGGGGAATTTTGAGATGCCATACAAACTCAATCAAACCCAAATTGACTGATAAACACAAAACAACAAGACTCAAGTTTGTTCTCTCACACATAATCCCAAGTACATTAACAGAAAAACCAAGATTTAACATGCTTTGCAATATGATACACATAGAAGAAAAATGGTTTTCATGAGTAGGATAACACAGAGGTTCTACTTGTTGTCAGAAGAGGAAGATTCATACAGAGCATGTCAGCCAAAACACTTCACAATAAAGATCATGTTTATGGGGGGTATTTCAAGACCATTTTTTAATGACAATGGACTGTGTATTTATGATGATAAAATAGGAATATACCCATTTATTGATGAAGTGGCAGCCCAAAGAAGAAGCAACAACAGAGAAAGGGGTACTTTATAACTGAAAGCAAAGCAAAGTATCACCAAGAAAACCATCAGGGACATGTTAATCAACACATTGTTGCCAGCAATAAGGGCTAAGTGGCCAGCTTTTGGATGCAAAACAATATAAATACAATAGGACAATGCAAGACTATACATAGCACCAACTGATCCAGAATGGTGAGAAGCATCAAAATAGGATAGGTTTGACATACACCTAATCCAATAGTCTGCTCAGTCACCAAATCTCAACATGCTAGACTTAGGGTTTTTTTGCTTCCATTCAATCTATACAACACCAAGCATTCCTATAAACTGTTGGTGAGTTGGTTCAAAGTTTGGTGGATGCATATAACATGTATGATCCCAAGTTGAAACTACACTTGGTTGCATCTAATGTATGTCATGGCTGAAATTTTGAAGGTCAAGGGAGAAAACAATTATAAAAAAAAAAAAAAAAAAACCCCACAGAGGCAAGAAAAAGATGGACAAACTTTGTCATTTACCAACTTATGTAGAAGTTGCTGAGGAGTTGTTAAATGACACAGTGAGTTTCCTCAATGAAGACATAGTAGAGGGGACAGACCCTATGTGGGATGGAATGGTCCTTGAACCAGAGGGATAGTTAGAGGACTAGGTAGACACAAAACCAACCAAGTAACAACAGCATTAGGGATAGTTAGGGTTGGGCAAGGGAATTTTTTGTAAACAAAAAGCATTTTGTAAACATATATATTATGTACATGTAAATATCAATGCAAAACTATTTGAAATCTACACCATCATTTGGTTTCCTTTTGGTCATACATGTAAAGGGAACAGTTAAAAAACAACATCATTAATAGGGTTGTCCTCTCATAAAGTCCCCCATCACCCATACAAAGAAGATAAATGACAAATCAAGTAGCCTCCAAAACAGAATAACACGTGAACTACACGAGAGGCAGTAAGGGGTTAACAAGTAAGGTCTTGTACAAATTTAATATCAGAAATGACCTCATTCATCATTGAAGAAATTATATCTCTCAGACCAAAGTTATCAATCATACAACAAGACTCATAACACAATGTTAATTCCCCCTAATGTTGCTTCAAATGGTATTTTTGGTGGCATATATACAAGCTAGGCCAAATAAGATGAATCTTGTGTTAAGAGTGTAATGATTTTCACATCATTGAGGACCAACCCTTTTCAAAAACATGCATCACCGCCTAAACATACTTATACCATTAACAAAGATGACAGGGACAGAGATGACATGAACACAGAATCATCAAACTTAATATACATATACATGGAAATAAACACACAACATCATAATATTAACAGCCTAGACATGCTTATACCATGAACAAAGATGCATTCACCTTGATATAAAAGCAGAACACCCCCCTAATCATGCATTCACCTTGATATAAAAATAGAACACCCCCCTAATCATGTATTAACCTTGATATATAAACGAACATACCCCTAATCATGCATTCACCTTGATATATAAACAGAACATACCCCCCCTAATCATGCATACACTTAGAAACTGAACAAACTTCAAATGAATACAGAACAACCCTTTTTTCATCATCTTTCTAAGACAGATACATCACCCAAATGAGGTGGGATAACACATGAAGAACACTTGCCATGTGAGCATCTCACTCCATATGAGGACGTACCTGTCTTAGATGGACAGTAACATGAAATGACAATCTTCCAACATATAGCAACACCCCACATGCTACTAATATCAAACATATCAACTGATTCACAATGAAACACCACATATGCATACAACTAAACTACTTCAGCATAAAATGAAACCCTTATGAACTGATCCACAATCAAAAATGATACAAAAGCACAATGGTTGCCAAAATGTTTAAAATAATATTCTACCATCAATGCTAAACCACAGGTAATGTTAATTAAAAAAAATCATAGATATGTTTGGAATGATGCTGTGTATGCAATATGGCATACTAGGAATGATGCTGTCTGGAATGCAAAAGTTAATAATCCAAGATATGTTTTTGACAAAATCAGATGTGATGTGATTTGTAGAATTAAAGCTCATAGTCTAGCTAAGATCACTAGTAAAGATAGTGTTTGGTGGGAAAGCCTTTGTAGTAATGTTTGATGGTTGTAACTAGTTGTTTGAACCTCCTTGTGATGAAGAGTCCAACCTAGTTGGTTTGTTCTCACCTCGGAGGTTATAGTGTGTACTTGTTGTTTGAGCTTATATATATCCTTTCTTACTAATTAAAGCTCATAGTCTAGCTAAGATCACTAGTAAAGATAGTGTTTGGTGGGAAAGCCTTTGTAGTAATGTTTGATGGTTGTAACTAGTTGTTTGAACCTCCTTGTGATGAAGAGTCCAACCTAGTTGGTTTGTTCTTACCTCGGAGGTTATAGTGTGTACTTGTTGTTTGAGCTTATATATATCCTTTCTTACTGGTTCAAAAAAAAAAAAAAAAAAAAAAAAAAAAAAAAAAAATCATAGATATGATCAAGTAACAAAGAAAATAACAATATTCTACCATCAATCATAACCCACGGGTAATGTGCATTAAAAACATCAAGATATGATCAAGTAACAGAGAAAATAACAATATTCTACCATCAATCCTAACCCACAGGTAATGTGCATTAAAAAAATCATAGATATGATCAAGTAACAGAGAAAATAACAATATTATACCATCAATTCTAACCCACAGGTAATGTGCATTAAAAAAATCATAGATATGATCAAGTAATAGAGAAAATAACAATATTCTACCATCAATCCTAACCCACAGGTAATGTGCATAAAAACAAATCATAGATATCAATAAATAACAGAAAAAATACAATATTCTACCATCTATCCTAACCTACAGGTAATGTGCATTAAAACAATCATAAATGATCAGGTAACAGAGAAAATAATAATATTTTACCATCAATCCTAACCCACAGGTGATGTGCATAAAAAAATTCATAGATATCAATAAATAACAAAGAAAATAACAATATTCTACCATCAATCATAACCCACATGTAATGTTCATAACAAAATTTCAAAGAGATCAACAAGTAACAGAGAAAATAACAATATTTTACCATCAATCCTAACCCACAAGTAATGTTCATAAAAAAATTCAAAGATATCAACAAGTAACAATGAAAATAACAATATTCGACCATCAATCCTAACCCACAGGTAATGTGCATTAAAAAAATCATAGATATGATCAAGTAATAGAGAAAATAACAATATTCTACCATCAATCCTAACCTACAGGTAATGTGCATTAAAAAAATAATAAATGATCAGGTGATAGAGAAAATAACAATATTCTACCATCAATCCTAACCCACAGGTAATGTGCATAAAAAAAATTCATAGATATCAATAAATAACAAAGAAAATAACAACATTCTACCATCAATCCTAACCCACATGTAATGTTCATAACAAAAATTCAAAGATATCAACAAGTATTAGAGCAAATAACAATATTCTACCATCACCTAACCCACAGGTAATGTTCATATAAAAATTCAAAGATATCAACAAGTAGCAGAGAAAATAACAATATTCTATCATCAATCCTAACCCACAGACAATGTTCATTAAAAAAAAATTTGAACAAAAAACAGAGAACAAAACAATATTCTACTAGTAAGCCTAACCCACATGCAAACTTTATCACATGGACTACATAAATATGAACTAATCACAGAGAAAACAAAACTATTCTACCAGCAATCCTAACCCACATGGAATATTAATCACAAAAAATCATAAATATGAACAAATCACTAAGAAAATAAAAAGATTCTACCAACAATCCTAACCCACACGCAAAATTCATCACAAAAAATCATAAATATGAACAAATCACAGAGATTGAACTTAATAAATTTAAGTAAGACAAGAGTTTAGGAACATTTCACCATAAGTGGGTTGCATCATTTTGTTTTGGAGAACCCTTTTTTGTAGGGTTTCCTGTTGATGAACTAGGTAGATCAGCTTCTTTGGAAGACTGATCTACAACAGCCGCAACCCCCAAATCTATAGCAACATCATCACTAACACTAACGTCAGCATGTCTAAGGGGGCTTGAATCATCAAAGATGATTTTCTTCCTCACTTAAATCCGAGATCCAGAGGCTTCATCTTCAGAACTAAAGTGAAGCTCTGGCGTTCTAAACTTCGAAGTCGGTGTTTCAGACTTCCGACGTACATAAGTCAGGTTCAAAGAAGAATTATAAGAAGAATCGTTATGGTGTTGATCCAACCTACGACGCAACCAAGACTCTTCTTCCGATCCCATATCAGATTCTCCAAAAAGCAACTCGCATGTATCATCAGAGGCTATCTCAGATCTACTAAGAACTGGTTTAAAAAACCCCAACTGGCAACTTTCAAAGAGGACCCAAGAAATTAGGGTTTATATGAACAATTGAGAGTGAATCGAAAAATTCTTCAGAGGAGATAATGAGAGATTATGATAAAGAGAAAGAGAGAAAGTAGATCAGTTGAGAGAAAGTAGATCAGTTGAGAGAAATTAGATCAAGTGAGAGAGATGTAGAAATTAGGGTTCTTCAATTTTAGAGGAAAGAGCGAGAGAGGGGGGGGAGATCATATGAAGAGGTGAAAATGTGAAAGGTCAGTAGAAATTGAGGTTCTTCAGTTATTGAGGAGAGAGAGTGAGAGGAATAAGAACAGGTGAGGAAGAATCGAGAAACTGATAGAGGATTTTTAAAAAAAAATCTGATGGGGGTTGGTGGGTTGGGTTAAAAAGGGAGGGGAAAGGTTAGGGGGAATTAATTGATGTTAGGTGAGTGGGTGAGTAATTAATGAGTGTTATGTGGGTTGGTGGGGTAATTACATAATGGCATTATTGTAATAAATAAGATTTTTTTTTTGCCAAAAACAACTTGGTTTCACTTATTGTGAATATGCCATATAAGGAATGTGTTTTACTTATTGTGAAACAGAGGAAGTATATAATATATCATTATATATAATAGACTAGTATTAGATTTTGGCATGTATCAAGAATTGACAATTGATATTTAGTCGCTTTGCTATTTATCAGTGGCTAAATTTTCATTTATTAATTTTTTAAAGTTTAAGTATACAAACAACTTTTTCTAGTATTTTCAATTTTCCACCCGTTCCATATGCGGATGATGGAATTAGATGTTGTGGATGGGGATTTGATTCGCGGGTGATGGGCAGATTGAGGTCCACCTGACAACCCTACTCAAAAACCTTATCCTATACCTACATGGTAAGAAAAGTTGCAAAATCTACTACTTGGTATTTTGTACTCCATGTGTTCCAAAATAATCTGAACATTTTCCTTTTATATTTGTCCAAAATTAGTTGAACACTTCCATATTTGACATGGTCCCACTATTGCTATATTATTTTCTTTAGAGTCCTTTGCCCCCACTTTACCTTTATCAATAAAAATTACCCAACTTTCTCTATCCTCCCATAAAAGTACCCCCACCAACTCCTCACATCTAATTTTTTAATAGAATAACATCTGATAATATCACTACACTTATCAACTTAAACTACGTGTCCCAACAAGTGTTTGGATAATTCTGGAACAGAAAGGAGTATAAAAATATTTTGTATAATGTTCAAAAAGTTTAGGGGTAAAATATAGAAAATTAAAAAGAGTCAAACACAACGTAGAATTTTGTAAAACACAAACTCCTGACCTAAGAGTTTGCTCAATTTAGTCTCAAGAAGAGGACGAAGACAATTCAACATAAATCTGATCCAAGTTTAGAAGATAAAAAGATCCTATCCAAATCCCAATATTTGCATGAGGTGGAGCTTACATATATGAAAATTCCAACCTGAATAGGAAAACTATTGTAACCTACTAACCTGATCAATTTTTTTTTTTTTAAGGAGAAATTTCATACTAACATGATCAACTAGTGAGTTACAGTTACATTACTATATGATGTCTATGCTTGCATTATAAAAATTTAAGTAAATATAGTTGATCTAGACTTTAATTTTTATGGTCTTACGTAATAACATAGCCCAAATTCGTCTCATGGCCGGCCTAATCCGAGGACAATAGTTTGATCTGAATATGAGAGATAATATCCAAATAAGATCATTTGGAGTTCGGGAAAAGGTAAGTTTTAACACAAACAATGTAAGTAGATGAAATGGACATGATATTCTTTTTGAAGTGAAGTATAGTGATGCTCATCACAACATTCATAAAGATATGCATATTATATGCTCCAAGCTTTTTACCGTCGACCTTAGGCTCTATTCACTCCAATTTGTTTATATAGAATTGGAGTTATTTTGCTAAAATTTGCTCTTATAAAGGTAAAATTGAAAAGGACTTCGTCTTTTTGTTTACTTCAGGCTTTTATAAAGCTAAAATTCTCTTTATTTGAATGTTGTTCCCTTTACAATAAATTTCTACTCTCTTTATTTGAAAACTGTTCTACCCACATAAAACACAATTATGTTTCATTAGGAAAAATTCTAGTAAACCTATTTCAATACTAAAACCCAGCAAGGATATAGCTATTCACCCCATGAGTTTGTAGGGAAAAATTCTAGTAAACCTATTTCTACTCTCTTGAGTCATGACAATACACATACCACAGCATCAACCCTGCTGGTCAACAAATTCACCCTGTACCTGTCAAAATTCCAGAACATTCAACTAAGGCATACGAAATACCTGCACATTCAGAGTTATACTGTTTGTTCCAAAAAATTCACATTCCTGCAGGTTGCTCGATGTGGAACGCATCAATCATATGCTAAAACCTAACTTGATGCTAAAATAATCCTCAGCCTTTGAATAATTGAAGCTCAAAAATGTTTGATTAACCATACATACATCAACAACTCATGTTTTCCCACCCTACATGCATGATTTAACAATGGTTGTAGTATGTCAAAGTAGACAAACAGTATAAGGAACTCTTATCAGCCCAAGGTGAAACAACAAAGAGTTATCCATCCACTGGAGAAACTTGACGAAATTTGATGAACAGTTGAATACACACCAGAAATAGATTTAAATCTGGTCTTCATTATATCTTTGCACTAGAGTATGCATGTCGTCTAGGAAGAAGCGCGAGAGTTTGGAGAATCTTCTTTCTGGGACCCTGCATAGAGTCCATCAAACGTAAATAACAAAAGAATGGCATCGTTACTAGCTCATAGCATAAGAAAAAAGCAACAAGGTAATCTCATCCCTACATTTCTCTTCCTTCCCCCCCCCCCCCCTCCCCTCTGTCCATATCCATATGAAGAAAAAATGACTCTCCCTCCCCCCTTGTCTTCCCTTCATGTACTATCATCCAAACACAATGATCAGGAATGCTGGGATAGTAGGCATAGCCAATACTGCCTTCAGTAATTTGGAGAAAGGAAAGAAGAAAAAGAAAAATGGATATGAAAACCAATGTTCTGTCCAACATTTGAAACTCATTCAAAGTGGAAAATCTGAATAACATCACGATAAAAAACATATATGCCTCCATTTCGTTAGGGATGCATTCTTGACAAACCATAGTACCAGTCCCCCAATATCTTTTTGAAGGATGAGTTGCCATGGCTAAAATTAAGATTGTGAAAAATGTTCGGCCTTCATGACCTGAGTAGCATCGGCAAAAGAGCAGCTTACATAATCCATTTTCTTCATACAAGGCAAAATTGGAATTATGTATCAAAACAGAAAAGTATACCGATAGAGAAGGAAGAGTAATGCTAGAAACCAGTGAATTCAAACTTGTCCTGGTGAACTTACAATAAAATCAGCAACTAGAAACCACATGCAACACCATTAGCTAATAATGTGTAATTTTATAAATTATGTTTCCCACATAAGATTATTACTTCGTATAATAGGCTGCATAGATGCAAATAACAAACCACTACACACCTGTAGAAAGAAGGAAGAAAATAACAATATCTTTAAAGGTTGGAGTGATTGGCTACAAGAACGCACACTATACTTTCAGTGCCAAGAGCAGTTTCACCTTGGTGCATTCAATGAAAATTTCGATGAAATTTTGCACTGTTTATGGCATCAAGTCCATAGCTTGAGTTATCTTTGTCGTTTCTCTCCAAATTTTTTAAGATTGTACGATGCCATATTGCCATGCACAACAGCATAAGAAAATAAATACAGAAAACAGAGACAACTTTGAACTTACCATCGGTATACCCAACTCTTTCAAGTCATTGTCACCCAATTGCTTCAATAATTTCATGTCTATCTGTTGAAGGAAAAATTAAGAAAGACATACAATCACCATAAGAAGTCCCAGTCAGGGAGATAGAAAGAATCCAATAACACATAGCATCAAGATCCCTAATCATTTTCCATATTAAACACAGAAAAAAGTATTAAGCAAAGGTGCAGAGCTATGCGGATTTCTGCATTTATCATAAATGAGTATTATAGTGTTGGCCATGTATACTCAAATAACAATGAAGAGTCCAGGTAGAATCAAGAACTGATGTATGAAGCCTTTTAAATTTAAAGTCCATATACAAACACTGGGTTAATGTCATTCGTCAAATACTACGTCCGTTCCTTTTTAATCTACACTTTCCTTTCCTGGCCGTTCCTATTTAATGGTTACATTGTTTATCTATACAAGGTAAAATGCCCCATCATTATTCTCCACCTTTATCCCCCATGAGGTCCTTCACCAAATAAATTAACCCACTTAAAACTCCCCACCTACCCCATTTTTCTCTCTATTTTTATATTTACTTTTTGTACTTCTTACTCCCCACTTTTCATAATTCCTCTCCTCTCTCCTACTTTTTTACTTTTTTCTTTGTTCTAGTGGAAAACAAACCGTGTAGATTAAATGGGAACAGAGATAGTACAGCCGTACAGGACAAGCAAACCAGAAAGGCTTTCTCCATCCCACAATTTTCTTCTAACTTGTTAGTTGTTATATTTAAATATACAAGGAAAATCGTCCAATTATATCTCAGTTCTTACCATTATTTACAATTCTTCTCAACATAACCTCTGAGCTAATCCAACTAACCATCAGAGCTTCTTCGTCGCTAAAAGGTTTTTTTGGGGGTATTGAACCTATGCTTTACTGTAATCCAATATCTAAATGGATCCCATGAAAGTAACTTGCCAGCCATTCAATAACTTCTACTCACCAACATAAGATAACATGACTAGTGGTGCCATTCTAGCTTTGATGTCCTAATATGGCAATAGCAATATGCATTGACAGCACGATAACATGAACGTATAAAAGATCTGTTCTAGATTGCCGTAGCAGATGGATATTACAAACAACGATGACGTACCATATGCACAAATACTAGGAAATAATTCCTCCATACTTAATTAGTTGCAACACTTCTCTCTTTTTCAAGTTGCAAATTAGTTGCAAGCTGCAACCTTAATCTATTTGGTAATGGTTTTCTTTTATCTCTCTCCTCATCACATGAGTCCCTATTTTTATCTCTCTTTCTCTCTCTCTCCTCTTCACATGCACACCTCAAAACTTGTGCCCCCCCACCCTATGTTCCAACTAGTTTGGAACGGAAGAAGTATCACACATGGAGCAAACTTCAAGTCCTTGACACAAAATGGTCAAAACTGTAGCAGACAGAGCTTAACAAAAGGTAGCATTAAGTCTCTAAGACAGCGTATATTAGCATATCAGACCTGCAGAAAGCAATCTAATCTCCCAGATGCCAGCAGCTCCACCACATCCACATAAATCACTCTAGAGTCCAGACTTTCTTCAAGTGAACTACAAAACTGCATATTCTTGAAAAAACACCTTTATCCACCAACTCCGCTCTTTGTCACTCAGATTCAGCTATTGGCGTCTAACACAACACATAAGTACGCATCCAAGTCTCTCACTTAATGCAAATCAAGACCCCTTTATTAAACCTATGTTTATTGCTTCCCTAGGAGCCAAACAGTTTTACCATGGCTCTTAAATAGTAGGTTTTACGTGTTGGATTTGTTTAATTTATGTTATTTTTATCAATTGTGGGACCCTAGGCTTCAAAAGTTGTCTTATTTAATTAGTGGGCTACACAGTCTAATAATTAGATAATAGGTTACTTTCATATAGTTAGTTGATTAGTTTCCTTTGCCTAGTTGGAAAAGGGAACAAGTATTTTATTTTCTATAAATATAAACCTAAGTTATCCCTACCCACTTCTAGATGATATCCCCACCTACATAAGTCCTGAATCCTAATCAAAAGGTTGAGGAATTCCTCCTCCCAAATAAAAGCCAGAACATTCAAGCTCTAAAGGCTTGTCTCCCAAATCAAATAGTCCAAACCATTAGTAGTCTCCCGATCCCGTCAAATGACATTTAAGACACCATGTACTGGAAACTCACTCCTAGTGGTGAATTCTCTACTAAGTTCGCCGTTCTCCTTGTCCAAGGAATAACACGGAAAAATATTAATGTTCGTTTCGATAAATTTGGAGGCTCGGCACCCCTCCCAAGGTCAAAAACTTCATGGCCTCCCTTCAAAGGAGAGGTTATACCGTAGTCATGTTGCGGGTTATTAGCTTGTGTATTTTGCAATCACCATATCGACACAATGCATCATCTATTGGCGGAATGCACATTCACAATAGACTTGTTCAATCCTTTTTTTCTGTCCCATATTTGGACAAGAACCTTCGAATCCTTCACCCAAGCTAGGGATATTGTGGAAACCCTGAGTCACAATGAAACAACTCCAAGAGATGGTGACAGTTCAGTGGTTTGTTTGGTTCTTTTGAAATAAAACATGCTTTACGCTGAATCTTTTGGCATCCAAAACGCAGCTATGATTATCAAGAACTATTGCGATTCATGGTTCAATTCATGGAATGCTGATTTGGTTGATCAAGAGCCTTTGAATTCTAGAAAACAGCAGCAAGCTCCGTTCTCTCCCACCCCCCCCCCCCCCGGTTGGGTTGGTGTAAACTAAACTTTGACGGATCCTAGTCTGGTTCAGAACATTGCTCCTTTGGGTTCATAATAAGATATTGCAAAGGCAGCCCAATGAAAATAGTGGACAAAGCCCTCCCTCCGAAATGGTCAATCCTTATGGTGGAAGCCATGGGCCTATACACTGACCTCATGATTGCAATTTCCCTTGGAATCAGAAACCTTATTATAGAAAGCGACAATCTAACGGTTATTAACTCGTTCAGGAGGGTGTGGCGTGTCCCATGAGAAATTTCAAACCTCATCTAGGATGCACACCAGGATGCCAAGCAGTTGAATTCATTCCCGGCCCAACATTGCTATGGGGAAGCTAATCAGGTGGCGAATCATCTAGCAAATTGGGACAAAAATCTTCAACAATTGTGGCTCTCTTCCTTGAAATTTCCCCGAGGTCTCCCTTTTATCATACGCAAGGATGAGTTAAGTTATCCTACTATTAGGATGTAACCTAGTTTTCTTTCCGTTTCAAATAAACAGAAAAATTTAATAAATAAATAACCTAGGTTTGTATTTCTAAAGAGGACGTTTTATGAAATCAAATTTATATTTAGGTTTTCTGTTTATACCTTTGAAAGAATTCTTGTTAAGAGTTCAACCACGTTGTTAACCTAGAGTTTAGTGTTGTTGCCACTAGTATCAACATTAGAAGTCGTTGCCTTCTAAGATTACCCTCTTGAGTATCAACATTATTTATCAAATAAATCACCTTGAGTATTAAAATTTCTCTTCCCCCCTATCAAATACCCCCCAAGTCCTCTAAATTGATTCCCCCACCTCCCCCCCGTAAGGTTTTGGATTCGGCCATTTCCCACTACAACATAACCATCTTCAACAAGCATGACCACCACCACTAACCCACCACCACCAGCCTTTACAACGCCTTTGACCACACTAGACCCATCGTCGACCCAAGCTCACCCCACTACCACCAATCCACCACAGAAGATCGGGTGTGAGAGGAAGAGCAAATGACGAACCGCTAAGCATCACGCCACCACCACCACTCTACCATACGCGCACAGAGATATAGAAAGGCAACCAACATACGAGCCACCATCACCAATGTACCACATCTATCGAAGTAGAAACAGAAAGAGAGGATTGTAGCCATTAATGCACCACCATACCCTATATGGCATGGGTACTTCTTCTAGGTCACGTACTCGTACCTCTACCCGTGCCCGATACGATACGTATCATGTATGGGTACGTGTACCCATTCCTAAAATATCAAAATCTTGTCTTTCTTCGTACCCGTATCTGAACCCGTACTTGTATCCATGTATGTGCAACCTAGATCGTACCACCACCGTACCAAAGGCACCGGTCTACTATCGGCACCACAGTAGACCTAAGCTCATCGGTTTTGTAGCCGTGTTTGAGAAAAAGAAATGAGAGGGAAGAAGAGAGAAATTTTGTAGCCCTTTCCCTTTGAAACTAACTAAACAAGTAGCATAATTAGGGGTTTGGAATTTCTTTCCTTACCTAAACCTTTCTTCCCTTCTTTCCCTTTCCCCTAACCTAACCAAACTGCCCCTATATACCTTCCTACCATCAAGATCCATATCATTACTTGACTATTATATGAAACCGTTATGCTTTAAATTAAAATGAAGTACCATATATCCATATCCATATCTTAATATCAAATAAACATCGGTAGTCGAGGTGAAATAAGTAGTCTAAATAGCATATACTCCATTTGAGCAGAAAATGATAAATAATTTGATGAAGTACCATTACTGTTCACAACTTCTCACTGGGATAAAGACTCTCTCAACACTTCCTTCATGATGACTACAATGAATCCTAGAATATTAAATTAACCTATGTTACCAGCCCCACCTCATGCGTTCATACAGACAAGTCCCACATCTGTGTAACTTCTTTGACATTGCCATCTTGGAAAAAATTAAAACATTAAAATGATTTCCATCAAAGAAAGGAAGGGAGGAAAAACATCCATTCTATGGCAGGAGCACAATTTTAGGTTGTGACCTATTCAGAGAAGCAAATCCATCTGCCTAAATTAAGTATTGAATTCCAACTTTCTGGTGCTAATTAGCCGATATATTCATATTATAACTCTCGTTAACTTTGATATTTTAGGATAACAGTCAAACAAAAGTCGGTTAAATGAGACACACACCTCCTCAGCCTTGAAAGATATGGAATACTTCTCCAATCCCAGAGACTGCAAGAAGCTTTCCACATTGGGATGTTCAACACCCTGCAAAGGCTATAATAGTCAGCACCTAAGCAACCAGAATAGAGACTACACAGCTCGTAAACAAGAATCAGGTTTCATCACATTAAGACTAAACAGAGTACTTCTTCATGATAGCAATGAACCCATTGCTTTTGTAATCGGCATATAAAGTATCAGAAAGGAGCAAAACAATTTGCCAGCCATCAAGCATATTTACATTACAATGATAGCAAACAAGTGTAACTCATTAGTCTCTTGCTCAATAATAAAGAGCCAATTGACAATCAGGTTCTCTGGGTCAATTAGCTTATTGGGTACTGAAATCTAGCCAAACACGATAGCTTCAAACATTATGGTATATTATCAAGAGTTGCAGATATTCACTCCCTAGGTCAACAGCCTCTCCATTTACCAGAAATTATGAAACCGTTATCATTGTATCTTTACAAGAAAATGCATGAAGCTCCACTTACTGACCTACTTTCTGTGTTTTTATTTTAGGAACCAGGATCATTTTCCGTATATACCAAAAGAGAGATTTCATTTATTTCATCTAAATTTGCACAAACAAACCACCACCAAAAATACCCCTATAACTGTCACTTGAACTAGCAGTACCTGCATTAGATATTCTTCAGACTAATTAACCAAAATACACGCAAAGGACTGTAAAAAAGCCCCATCTAGTCCGATAATCAGAAGGGCAACAGACATACAAGCTCTTCTCTGCTAAACTTGTAGGGAAGCATGCCACTATTCACAAAATTAAAAAAGAATGTAACCCGTACCATAGATGGGATCTTGTGCACGATTCCACTTGCTTGAGGATAATGTGGAGAATATGGTACAGCAGGCTTAACAGGAGCAGCAGGTACAGAAGATTTTGTTATAAAGGGTGAAGAACGGACAGATCTTTGTGGACTAATTCTCATGCACGAACTTGACCTCCCATCATCATATGCCCTGATTGGCCTTCTCTGGGAATCTTCTCTACTCCTTTCAGGAGAGAGCTCTCTACGAGCCGAAGAATGATAAAGCCTCTCTGGAGATCTTCGTCTCAAATTTTCCAAAGTCCACGAAGTATAAGGTCGACTAGGGACAACTGTGGATAAGTCACTAGGGTTCCGTGAGGAAGGATATCGCCCTAATATGCTGGTGTCCCTGGCTCCGACAACAGTGTGCCTTACTATCCCTGGATCCCTGGGTTCACCCAAAGGATGTCGTACACTAACAGTAGATTCAGGAGGACGCATGATCTTATTATCTACTGAAGGACGAGAGGTCCTACTCAACAGTTTATCTCGGAGATCAATATTACCATGTGAATCACTTTTGGGAGATTGCCGATTCGTGTTTTTTTGCATCAGTTTAAATCGAAGATCATCTTTACGAAGATGCACATCTTTCGAGTTCCAAAGGCAACATAGTCAGTAACGGGAAAATAAGCTCTGAAATACAGAAAAGTAGAACACTGCAATGCTCATAAAAGCTCATTACCATTTACGCTACTTGTGCCATAACCCTCCCCACGATGCCTGGGAATGATGAAAAAAAGAGTTAAATGCCAGACACAAAAAAGATCTTAGCAAATCCTATTCCTCCAAATGCTAGTTGCAATATATACATTTACTTTAAAGCCCAGTAAATTGAAAATCATATATTTAATGCAACATTCCGATGTAATAGCCAACAACTGAGCACCCCTCACAATAAGTAAAGCAAGTATTCCAACATTGTCAACTCAATACATCCAGCAAAGCAGGGGAAAGGCAACGAACCGCTTGTTGTATTGGTGATCTCGATCGTCAGAACTACCACCACCCAGCCTATCTCTGATAGATCGTTTGCTTCCTGTAATTGGACCACCATTAAGTATCCCCGCCTCTGATGACCCACCTGCCCTCTTGACCACCTAAATTCACTCAAACCCATTAGTTAAAACAATAACTACAAACACTAACAAATTTATCAACAGCACCAAATTCTCGTTTTCTTAACATCAAAATCAAGTTGAAATTTTCGCTTATCTAGGAAAAACCCAAATAAACTTTTAACTTTCAATTTTCCCATATATCCACCATTGTATCTCCAAAATGCATCCCCAATTTTCTTAAGCATCATATATCACAGTTCTCAGTAACTCAACTTTACAAGATAAATCTTCGCACATAATCAAGAATTAAAACAATTCTAAATTTCCCTTTCTCTCATCGAATATGCTCATATCTGAACATAAGCAAAATGCTCAAAACTAAAATTAAGAACAAGATACAAAATCGATAATCACAAAGCCAGAAAGAAAGCACTAAAACCCTAACTTGCGGGAAAAAAAGTGAGTTTGAAAAAATGTACCCGACCACTACGCCCAAGAGTAACGGTAAAACCTGACCTCGAATTCTCCGACATCACAAAATCTCAAACAACGTGGAAACCTCCAAAGTAAAATTCGAGTGCGAATTTGTTAAATTTCAAAGCTCAAGAAACAGAAGAATGTAAATTTATGGATGAATTAAGCATTAGAAAATTTCTGAGCAACAGAAGAAGATTGAAGCTGAAATCTGCAGTAATTTGCAGTTTACAGTGAAGGTTGATTTCAAAATTAGGGTTTTTTATTTTTGTTTTTTCCCCCTTTCCAGAAAAGTTTGAAAGGTGAGAAGCAAATGTTGAGGAGAGAGGGAAAGAGTTGGGTAGAGAGATGCGATGGGCCTGAAATGATGCTTTTTACGTAGGCCTATTTCGTGCAACGTTGTGATGAAATTGTCCTTTGTTTTGAGCTTTGTCTTTTGATTTTGAGCTGGGCTTTGTGGTGATGATAAAATTGAGCATGAGTGAATGACCATGTAGATGAAGTTCCAGACTTCCAGGTGTAGATTTTGTACTAGTTACAAACTGTTTTATAGGATTTGAAAGGAAATCCAAATTTTGGATTTGATGGATTTGAGTCGGATTTAAATTTATTAGTTACAGAAAGGATTCAGTAGAGAGGATAATGGTGTCAGTAAATTGGACCACCGGCCTAACTTTGTATTTGGAAATAATCCATATCGACTAGGATGATTAGTGTTTTAAAAAACAATCATACTGAGAAATAATACTTTATCAATTTTTTAATTCTTGGAAGGTGTTGAATTTTACAGCTGTAAACACACTATATTGACCATTGATATCATTAATTTCTAACAACTAAAATTATAGAAAGTTGATGTATAATGAGATAAACCCAACAACATCTTACATATTAGCACATGTTTTATATATTAGTATAAAATATTTTGGTCAAGGATACTGTATGAATAGCATAAAAGTCAAAGCGTCGCTTGTTAGTTCAACACTTCAACTTCCCATTTCAACCTTTTAACTTTACTCAAACATAAGTCAAAATGTTCACTTGTTAGTAGATTTGGGATGTCAATGTAACACCCCCAAAATCCATACACGTCTACGACTACGTCGCATCGACTTTGGGAGTGTTACCGCCGCGATGAAACGCAAGGCTTAATAAGAAAGAATGTTAACTTAAATCATTTTCTCGAAAACTGAAATGCAGCGGAAATAAAAATGTAACTACAACTCGTGAATCATCAACGACCCTTTTATTCAAAACACAACTAATTAAGTAAATCCTAATATTCTTGTCATACTTAATTCAAAAGCTATAAAGTCCAAGACTAAGGACTATCTCCGAATGCGCAGTATCATGCAGCAGCACCGCCAGTGCACATAGTTTACTCCCCATTGTAGCATCAATGGTTCATCATAGGTCAACAAACACATAATAACACACAATAAGCTATGATGAGTAAATAATAAACCATTGCATACATATAAACATAAACAAAGCAATAATGAACAATCCTAAGCATGATACTATAATAATGTTACATCCTTTACTCTTTATTTAGTTGGCAGCGAACGGGCACCGTCATCTTACTAGAATCATACGGGCTACTTAATCCTTAATATACAACTTGGTCTATTAGATGAAATGCAAATACAGTTTCCCAAGATCGTACGGAACCTTCCGCCTACTTGAGTTATCAAAATTTATAAGGACACTACTGTCGTCACAGTAGGCCTGCGTAGGAGTGTAGAACAAGTCCCACACTCTCCCCATTGTTCATCACTTGTAGGGAGTCCAACTACAAGTTTATTGCCATAGTTCATTCTCAATACTATCCGTTCATATCACAATAACATAGAATCATTTAACATGTTCTCTTAGTTACAATACTCAGATCTTTTCTCTTGTAACACTTTTGTTACACCGTGGATCAGATTAATACGAATACAATGCTCATGTTCATAATACGATAGAATCACGCATTTCAATGCCACATATCGATTTCCAATCATAAACATGTTACCAAACAATCTCAACAATCAAAATGTTCCCTATCATGATTCTAGGTTCCGATAGAATAAATCACAACCTAATCATGATACTAGTACTTGCAACTAAACTGGTACGCGTACGTACCTTGTAACGGAGAATTTTCGATGTCTTAACCAAACGTTCCGCTTATGAAATTGGGACCTAAACGATTAAGTAAGTACTTCAGTGCTACGTCCTTGATAATATTATCAACTAATACGTAACTAACTAGAACGACTTAGTAACTCGAAGTATAAACGATAGCTAATTTCATTGTTTAATAACTTCCTTTTCTTTTTTATTCTATTGAGCTTAGCGTATTTTAGGAGTTAATTTTAGTTAACCAAACTTATTTTAGTTAGTTTAATCACCTAATACCTTTACCAAGTCCATTCAAGTCATATGTCCAATCAAGTCTTATGTCCAATACTCCAAAATCAGGTTCGAATAGCAAGGTTATACTTCCAACTAGAGGTGTCAAAAATTGGGCCGACCCACGGGTGAACCCGCATGCGACCCAGACCCAACCTGTTCCGAGCCGAGAGTGGTCGGTTGGAAAGCCGACCCATTCCGACCCAGTGTTCACCCGTGCCCAGTTTAACCCGTGGAATTAGTAACCCAACCTGAGTTGGGCCGACCCAGTTGTACCCGTGCCCAGTTGCACCCGTGAATAACGACCCAGACCCAACCTGTTTCCGACCCAAAATGACCCGCACCCAACTTCACCCGCCAATGACCCAGTTAAACCCACCCAGTTATCACCCAACCCAGTTATCACCCAACCCAGTTACCACCCAACCCAGTTACCACCCAACCCAGTTGTGACCCAACCCAGCTATCACCGACCTAGTTGTGACCCAACCCAGCTATCACCGACCCAGTTGTGACCCAACCTAGCTATCACCGACCCAGTTGTGACCCAACTCAGCTATCACCGACCCAATTTCGACCCAACCCTGTTAGCACCCGACCCAACTAAACCCGACTCAATGCCATTCCGACCCAAGTAAACCCGACCCAACACCATTTATTTGTTTTTGGGGTGCAAGACCGAAGACGTATAAGATTACCATTTATTTCAAGTTTTATCTTTCTTTTATTTTTAAATATCGGTGGAACACATTTTTTGTGACAAGGTACATTAATCTTTGGACTTTGGAGTAGCTGTCAGTTTGGTTGAAAACCGATGGTAAACTGCAAATGGTTGATCAACTGAACTGAATAAACTGAACTGAATTGATCCATAACTGAAAAGTTAAAAACCGATAAGTCAATCAGAATAAAGTAAACTGCAATTAACTGAACTAAAACTGAACTAAAACTTAACCGAAAACATACCAAACTGAAATTAACTGCACGAAAAACCGATTTAAACTGAACTGAACTGAACTGAATATAACTGAAAACTGTTTCAAACTGTTTTTAACTGAACTGAATCAAACTTAATAAACTGTTTTAACTGAACTGAATCAGCCTGTTTTTAACTAAACTGAATAAAGTTGTTTTAAACTAATCCGAATCAAACTGAATAAAACAGTTTTAAACTATAAAAAACTATTATCAAAAAAACCTTATAAATTCTAGATCTACATAAACCTAATAAAACGTAGAATTTATCTTATAATCCAGATGTAAAACTAAGACATATAAATACAATGTGATCTATCCTCCAATTTATATAGTTTTTGAACAGAAAATATTTCGTCACTTTTTTTGGTCAAAGTAATTGACAAATATTATTTATCAAGACATAAATACATAATTATACCTCATTTAAATTTGAAACCCCCAATATTCAATATTTCAATCCCCACGTGGTTGTTTTTTGTTAAGTTGTCCATTGTACGTTATTTTAAAGGTAAATCAAATGGTATTATTAAAATTTGTATATATGACATAAAAAGTTAAACGAATTTGCCAAAAAAATAAGTTTTAACGTATATTAGCAAATATCTAAAGAGATCATCCTACATGTTTGAAACTTATACACACAAAGAAACTTATAACACACTGATATAACGGTTATAATTAGATGGAGTAATACACAAGTTGTAGGTTAAAATGTCAAAATACTTATCTTTCATAAATAGCTACAAACAATGCGATATAATATAGGAATAACGAAATATTATTGATATTCAATTTAATATCTATACATAAAAATTTGTTTGCAACTAACAAATCCCGACATTGATAACTAGAAAGTAGCCCAATCTTGATGCAAAAGAAAAGTTAAAATTTACAAAATACTTTAAATACTAATCCTAATGCTTCTGCTGCTTCATAGTATTAACCACCCTTTTTTCACCTACAAGAAATAAAAAATATTGTTAAGATACAAATAAAAATATAGAAGAAAGTCCTTGACAATAAAACAATTATGTAATAAGGCACATAACAACTCATCAAGATATATTACTACATATGACTTAAAGTACTACATATGACTTATAAGTTATAACAAAGGAATTATCTATCTTTGAAATATAAAGATTTGAATGAAGCCAAGAATCAACAGTAACATAATAGTAAGATGTACTTAAAACATGTAATATTTCTTGTTTCAACCACTTCTTAAGTCATTCTTAGAAACAAAATTTCAATATGCAAGGAAGAAGAATCATACGGCAAACACACGCATGGAATAAGAACTTAACTTCAATAACTCCAGTTTTGTTCATTAGTAGAAACAAGAATCGCTTGATTATATGAAGAAATAATCTCGGCAATTAGTTCAGATTAGAGTGGTAACATTGCTAATAATTTTATGCACACAAAACAATCACCACTATATACTAGCCTTATTTCTTTATCATTCTGAGTTTTCTGACTTTCAGCGATTAATTCTGAATTTTTTTTAACATATTTTAGCAAGCACACAAAAATATATACGGGATGATATAGAACCCCATGGTACATAATTTATAGCACATAAACTTTGGCATTGATTGCGTCAGGTTTCACTTTGTAAAAAATTATTCATCCAAGATGGATGACCACAATTAGGTATGTAACACTCAAACATAATTTCAATTCAGAATCTCAACAATTAAAGAACAAAAACAGACCTAGAAATCGTTTCCTCCTTCAGGCCATCTCGTTCAACTTTCTCTCTGATCTGCTGCAGCGCGAACAATTACCTTCGATCTCGCTATACTTGAGCCGAATTTCTGCAAACCAACAGAAACAGTAACAATACAATAAATCAACCAGCAAATTCGAAACAGAGAAATTTGAAGAATGATGATGAATAAGAGAGAGAAAGTTACCTAGAAGGTTCGTTGTCGAATATATCATGATCTACCGGAAACTTTCGCTTTCGCTATCTGGATTCTTCTTGCCGTTATTTTTCGCCGTCTGATACTTCACCTAACTCATCGAAATGTGTATAGATAATGTGATTCCTCATTTGAATCTCTGGTAGTTTTGGTTCGAAGAAGAATGGTTAGGGTTTTTGTGAGCGTTGGTGTAGATCTGAATTGCAAAGAGAGACATTGAGATTAGGGTTTAGAAAGTGACGAAATGGGGGAGGAACTGAAAAAGGGGGTTGATATAGGATGGATTGTAGGATTAGATTTTAGGATTAATCACTTAATCTCAATCGTTGGATTTTAGAATGAAGGGCTGAGAGTTTAGAGTAAAGAGTCTAGAGTTCTAAAGTTACTAGGTTAGAGAGTAAAGAAATGAAGGGCTCAAATTTGATATTGGCTAATCAATGGTCTCAATTCAGGATCCTTGATTTATTTTTTTGACCAATGAGTATTAAGAGTGACCAAGCACATGGATTTCAAAATATCAATGGTTGGATTTTTATACTTCTCAAATCAATGGTTAAGATTAAGTATTCTATTTTTTTATTTCTAAATTTATAATTTTAGACTTCTAGTATTGATTTGTTTAGTAATTAGTAATTTACTTAAATTCCTAAACTATTATTAGACCCATCTACAATGGGTGGGTAACTATTTAAATTGAGAATTAAATCATATTGATCTGAAACTATTATTAATATTATAAATTAATAAAATTATAAACTTTAGAAGATTAATTACTATTTTTAATTATGAACAAGATCATTAATGTAAAAATAATTATGAATGATGTTTACTAACTGTTTAAATAATTCCTACTTACTTTAAAAGTTCAATGAATAATGATGTATTGATGTGAAAAATTTGTGAAACAATGAAAGTTTAAATTATTAATTGTTAAGTATGAAATGCATTAATGTGTGATTATTTAAGTAATGAAATAGACGGATTTCTAGTATGCTTTGATTATTGTTAAAACTGTGTAATAACATCGATGATCAATCGTATGATCATTTGATGGTTTTGACTTTTGATTAATGTCGAAGACAATCAATCTTAATATCTTATGATCAATTTGATTTATATGTCACTAACTAACAAATTGTTTAAGTTTAATAGTCTATTGACTCTAATACTATAAGTTTATAATCAATAATCCTTATGGTTGTTAGTTGTTAATTGTTAGTTGTTACTTGTTAGATGTTAGTTGTTACTTGTTACTTGAATACTTATGCAATCATCAATAAGAATAACTAAATAAGTGAATAACTAATAGAGTAATAGGCGATACTTAGGCAATAGGCCAACTTTATGATCATTTGATTTATGTCAACCTTAACTTAACGAAATTCGATCAATGTTTCATCCTCTACTGATACAATGACATGATTATTATTTCATACTGATTATTGACCATGATCTACTTTCATAGCTTCAATATTTCATCTTCATCCTTTAGTGATATAGTGTATGATTATGTATCATCTTCTGATCTTCATATGACATATTCGATTAAGTGATTAACATTGATGATTGTTACTTGTTGAGTTGTTCCATGAACGATGAAATGTCAAACAATTTTATAATTACAAATTAATTAAGATGCTTTCATTAATGTTTTAATGTCAACCTAATTCTTTAATTCTAACTCTTTTTGTTGCTATATAGTAACTGATTCAGATTTTAGACAAAAGAGTAAGTAAGTCACTAACTAACAAAATGTTTAAGTTTAATAGTTTATTAACCCTAACACTATAAGTCTATAATCAATAATCCTTATGGTTGTTTGTTGTTAGTTGTTAGCTGTTACTTGTTACTTGTTATATGTTAGTTGTTACTTGTTACTTGAATACATATGCAATCATGAATAAGAATAACTAAATAACTGAATAACTAATGAGCGATACTTACTACTTAGTAACTTAGGCAATAGGCCAATTACCAATAGCCAATAATGGTGAATGACCCAATAATATAAGTATAATTTGTAAGTCTTACTGTAGTAACATTTCAAATTAGTAATAATAATATAAGTATCAAACTATTAATGATTCAATGTATTATTAAAAAATTAACAATGACACAATCACAATTCACAATATCAGTATAATTACAGATTACTATAATATACCACTATAAGTATAAAGTATAATGACTATAATCTATACCACAATATCATAATACGCCACGGAGCCGCCGGTTCGATATTTAGTCGTTCCAAGAACCAAGTCGGCAAGTCCCACCGAGATCCGATTTTTGCCGACCCAAGTCGAAATCCGATTTATTCTGACCCAAGTCCCAAGTCATTCCGATAGTCGATTTCTTGAACACTCAATTAATTCTGAAGGTCGATTTATTCTGACCCAATTCATTCCCACATCGATTTCTTCCGACCCAAGTAATTCCGGAATCCGGATTATTCCGACCCAAGTTATTCCGATATCGATTTCTTTTGACCCAAGTAACCCGAAAGCCGATTTCTTCCAACCCAAGTAATTCCGAAAGCCGCATTATTCCTACCCAAGTTATTCCGATATCGATTTCTTCCGACCCAAGTAACCCGAAAGCCGATTTCTTCCGACCTTAGTAATTCCGAAAGCCGAATTATTCCGACCAAAGTTATTCCGATATCGATTTCGACCCAAGTAACCCGAAAACCGATTTCTTCCGACCCAAGTCATTCCGAAACCCGATTTCTTCCGACCAAAGTTATTCCGATATCGATTTCTTCCGACCCAAGTAACCCGAAAGCCGATTTCTTCCGACCCAAGTCATTCCGAAACCCGATTTCTTCCGACCCAAGTCATTCCGATATCGATTTCTTCCGACCCAAGTAACCCGAAAGCCGATTTCTTCCGACCCAAGTCATTCCGAAACTCGATTTCTTCCGACCCAAGTCATTCCGAAACCCAATTTCTTCCGACCCAACTTATTCCAAAAGCCGATTTCTTCCGACCCAAGTCACTCCGAAAGCCGATTTGGACCGACTTTACCGTATTCCATTCCGACCGAAATTCACCCAACCCAGATACGGACCGACCCAGTCTCACCCGACCCAATTCCGACCCAGTTCCGAGATCCCCTCACCCAGTTTCACCCGACCCAAGTTCACCCGACCCACCCAGTTCCCACCCATGACACAGTGTCACCCAGATTATTCCGACCCAATTCATTCCGACCCAGCTTGGGTCAACCCAAACCCAGCCAGTGACCTAGATTGACACCTCTACTTCTAACTAATGAACACTAATCTACTTTATTTTACTTCCCACCTTATTTAATTACAACCCTTAAATCAGATTTACAACTTCAATCAGATTAATAACTTAAACTATTTATACAACTTAATTAGTTACTAATTTACTCAAATTACAAATTAATTAACTTACAACTTAAATTAATATAAAAACAGAATATATAATATTAAACTAATATACTATCATGTAATACATATTAGGTTTTGTACCCCTGAATCTCGCCGGCGTTAAACACGGGCAATGGAATTCCGGCAGCGGCGCAAAACCCTCGAGCCTCGCCCCTTGCTTCGCACCACCACACTTCGCACGGCTCGCACACCACACTTCAAGTTAATGCTTTGTTTTTTCTGGAATATATGCTAGCACTAAGTTTAAATGTAGGATAGTAACCTGGGATGAAATGACACATATGTCGGGAGATATTGATTTTTCTTGGTTAGTAATAGATGAATTTAATGAAATGTGCAATTAGAGTGAAAAATTAGGAGGCCATCCTCTAAAAAATTAATCGTTGCATGGCTTTCAATTCTTGTTTTTGTGATTGTGGTTTGATTGAGGTGAAAAGTTCTGGTTTAAGATTCACATGGACTAATAAATCCACATTGATATCAATCCAAGAAAAACTGGACAAAACTCTGATAAATAGCAAAATGGCTTGAAGACTGGCATAATACTCATGCTATGAATTTTCCTAGGTTTAGTTTCGATCATTCCCTTTTTCTCCTTAATTGTGATGTTCATTCTGGCGAACCTTGACAAATTATGTAGAAAAATTTCAAGTTGGAAATCCTTTGGTATTATGAACCTTCTTTTGCTAACCCTGTGCAAAACCACTGGCATTCCTTTCATGTCGATTCTCAAATAGCCTAAATCCCTATATGCCACTATCCAACCCTTGGGCAAAAGTGTCCTCTGGGAATATTTTTTAATAGCAAAAAGTGACTCATGGCAAGGCTATCGGGTGTTCAAAAACCTATTGAAATGAATCCTTATAATAACTACCTTTGGGATTTTGAATCATCTCTCACATCTGAACTAAATAGTATCTTGGATCGAGAGAAAATGTATTGGCTCAATAGGTCTAGGGTGGGCTGGCTTAATGAGGGTGATAAAAACTTTTAAGTTTTTCCACCACTCAGTCATTGTCAAGAGGCATGGAAACATAATTAGGGCTTTGAATACTAAACTGGCGAGGAAATAACTAACCCTAAGGATCTTTAGAGTCATTTAGGAAACAATCTATTCCTCATTTACCACTAATAAAGAGAGCTATAGTAAACTGGATGAGGATTATGGGGAAATAAATCTTGTTGAAATGGCAACTGGTTGAGAGGTTAGGAAAGTTGTCTTTAGTATGGGTCCCCTAAAAGTCCTAGGAATAGATGGACTTTGTTCTACCAACAACACTAGAGGGAAATTGATCAAGATGTTGTAATGTTTGTGAATTATATTATTGAGACTTGCACCATTCTCGAGGAGTTGAATAGAACAATGATCAACCAAATATTAGCATAAATAATGATGACCCTTTACACCTATTTTTCTTTTGAATACCTCCTAATATCCTACAAGATTGTTACCAAAGTCCTTGTGCAATGACTTAGGCTCCTCCTCAATGATATGATATCCCTTAATCAAAGTAGTTTTCTTCCTCGGAGAGGTACTTAGAATAACTACATTGTTGCATATGAAATTCTCCACTCCATGAAGGGAAGAAAAGGATAAAGTGGTGTACATGTATGGCCTTAAAAATTGACATGGAAAAAGTATATGATAGGTTGAAGTGGTATTTCATTCATAACACTCTTATTAGATACAATCTGGATAATAACACTTGCAACCTAATCATGAACTACATTTCATCTTTGGCCCCGACGGTGGTTCTCAATGGTCAACCCACTGACTCTTTCCAACTGTCAAGAGGAATCAGGTAGGGTGACCGTACCCCTCTCACTTATGTCTTCATCTTATATATTGATCATCTAATAACTACTCTTATACATGAGGCTTGTACTGAATCCTAGGAATAGGATATTTGTGTCTCACCTGCTTTTTGCAGATGATATACTTTTGTTTGGGGAGGTAAACAATAGGACTGCTGATGCTATGTTAAGAACTCTACAAAGTTTCCATGAATAATCCGGGTTAAAAATAAATTCCAAAAAAGCATTGTCTACTTTTCCACTGATCCTAGAATAAGTGGCTTTATATCTGGCAGAATCCAAATCCAACCAGATCTTAACCTAGGCATCTACCTTGGGTTTTCCCTAACTGACAAGAGACCAACTAAGAATCAAATTAGTCATATTGCAAAGAAAATCCAAACTAAGCTTGCTAATTGCAAGGCAAGAATCTGATTAAGGCTGGAAGAGTGACTTTAATCTCAACCACCTTCAATGTTATTCCAACTTATTCCATGAATTGTATTAGCATACCTACTTATATTACTAAGAAGATTGATTTAAATGTAAGAAGCTTATATCGGGATACTAAGGAGGGTAAAGCTAAAATGACCCTTTTATCTTGGGACAAAATTTGATGCTTAATGGTTGCCCTAGTGATTTGATCACTCATAAGAGAGGTCTGAAGCAGGGATATCCTCTCTCGCCTCTGATGTTCATTCTATCTATGAAGTATGCTTCTAGAATACTCATTGAAGTGGGCAGCTTGGTTTCTTTTAAGTTTCAATTAAGATGTAGAAGTATTTAGCTTAATAATCATTTGTGTTTTGCTGATGACTTACTTCTCTTCTCTGAAGGGGATACTTCTATCCTATGATGCTAGGTGGGCTAAAACTGTTTTCTCAGACGATAAGGTTACAAATCAGTCAAGAGAAATATGAAATATACCTCATAAGGATGTGCTCAGCCATGAAAGAAAGAATTGCTCAACTAACTGGATTCAGGTTAGGCTCCCTTCCTTTTAGATACATTAGAGTTCCCATAATTTTCAAGAAAATGAAAAAGGTTTAGTGTGATGGTTTAATTGAGAAGATGTGTCACAGAATTAAAACTTGGAGCAACATACATTTGTCATATAGTGGGAGATCACAATTAGTTAATTTTGTTTCGATGTTTATTTGTGTGTACTGGTGCCAAATTTTCATACTGCCTAAGTTGATTATTCAAAAGATCCATGCCGTCTGCAAGCATTATTTACGGCATGGCACTTGAGATAATTCAAGAACTGGCTATGTAGCTTGGGATGAGGCGTGTCACTCTAAATTTGCAAGAGGCTTAGGGGTCAGAAACCTAGTTTTATGGAACCAAGCTATTGTTGGGAGATAAGTTTGGGGAATTTCTCACAAAAACGACAATTTATGGGTTAGGTGGGTCCACTCAATATACATAAAAGATCAGTAATGGTGCCAATACAGATGTCCTTAGGGAGATAGTTGGGTGTGGAAAAGTATTTTCAAGGCAAGGGAGAGCATAGTACCATTGATTCATGGCTCTAATGATACATGTTATAGTATTAAGCAGATTTATGCTGCTCTTTGCCCTGAAAACCCTTAGTGGTTGTGGAGTACATGAGTGTGGAATAAGTACACTATTCCTAAACATAGATTCATTCTATGGCCGATAATGAAGCAAAGGCTTGCTACCAGAAGCAGGCTTGCTACTTGAGGAGTCTCAACTACTAATGAATGATGTATTTGTGGAGATAGGGAGGAAAGTCACTCTTATCTGTTTTTTGAGTGCTCTGTCTGTGCTGATTGTATACTTCAGATAATGAGGTGGCTGGCTTACAAAGACTTGTGCATAATGTTTACAGAATAATGAAATGGGTTCGGAAGGATTGCAAGCATAGTCTTTTCAAGAGGAAAGTTTACTTTGCTGCTATTGCTGCTACTTGTTATGTCATTTGGAAGAGTAGGAATGATGCTCTTTGGGAAGGAATGAAAAACTCCAGATGTCTTTTTTTTTTTTTGCTTAATTAGTAAGTAAGTAATATTTCAAACTCCAAACCAAGTACACCTAAACCCATACCAAGGATGAGGCAAACCAACTAGGTTGGATCCCCTCAGAGCCAAGATAGGAAGCATCTAATTACAAATCAGCAATGACAAATTTCTTACCCATTCTCTAGTTTTCCTAGGCATTTTCTGAGGCATTATACTATAAGCTCTATTGATCACACTTTTATTAGTTCTATTCATTAAGCTTTGTACATTAATTACACATTGATGCCAATACGCCTGGTTCCTAACCCACCAGACATGATATATCATTGAACCAATTGCAGCAGCTAAGATTTGCTTGTGATATTTCCTTATCCTGGATCTGAGAATCCAGTGAGTGAGAGAATTAGCAGTGGTGCACCCTAAGTCAATGCCAAGCCAACATTTTACCTGCACCAGTAGCTGTGAACTATAGCAGCATGTAAACATTAAATGGTCTTGAGTTTCCTCTTCCAGCTCACATATAAGACAAGTAACATTCTCAATTATGCCCATCTTATGCAGTCTGTAAGTAGTCTGCAACCTTTGATGCATAACCAACCAAGCTACAAAACGATGCTTAGGAATCATCATTCTGTTCCAGACTAGCTTATCCAAGTGAACATGTTCCACCTCACCCACCATCATATGATAGATCTCCTTAATTGAATAAGTTCCCATCTGTTCAACTACTCAGTTAAATTTTTTTTGATACAATCCTTCACCTCACAAACTTTTCTCCAGTACCAGCTGCTACTCATAGGATCGAGGTTTATACTCCCACCAATTTTCATGCTTCATATACACCTCATCAATCCATTTTAACCATAAGTAATCTTTTTTAGTGCTAATATGTAATAGTTCGGATTTCCCCGACCAGCTTACAAAAGATTAAGCACAACGAAAGAGACTCTAGTCGAGATAACCCAAACTATTACCATCACACTCACCGAACTACATCGGAGAGTGTGGAACTCAATTCCCAATTCTATTCTATTCAAATTAACTATTACAACAATGCCCTGATTCTTAGACTCTATTCCAATAGAATTCTATAGAAAATCTGGTAGAGTTTCCTTTGAAAATAGGACAACTCTAACGCGAGAAATAATATGAACCTCTTACAATTCCAGTTTATAAAATATTTCGAAATCCCAACAATCTCAACGCTTTCGCGGAGCAACAACCAACAGAGAATCAAGAGCACTCACTAGCGACTCTTAAATAGAAAGATAGATTATAAATAATAAACGACTAATTATTACAAAGTCAAGCATCCTCACTTCGAGAACAACTACAATACTACACCATCTCGTATCAGCTTCAACTTGCAGAAGATTAACTCACGACTTCAACCTGAAACATTTAAAATATTACCACCCACCAAGTGACAGGCCACTGATCTGACAAAACAACATGCACACATCAGCAAAGCTGAGTACTAACCCGTAAATTAGCTTAACACATGTTTTGGTGACTTTTACTTGAAAACGACTCTCACACAATCAACACAAGTTCAACAATCATACCAATCATAGCATGCTTAGCATCAATATTCTTCTTGAACATACATATTACATTTCCAATTCCACATTTCATAATACATTATCAATTACATGGTAACAAACACAACACGGTGACTCTCAACACTGACCTGTTTCTATATTCTCATTAAGTCGACCTTTCAACTTACCACGATTCCATAAAAGGAATTTGAGGTCACCAACTTTGATATAAGCAATGTACTTTACTTCCTTTAATTGATTCCTTATCAGAATCCGAACTTATGCTTTCATACTCTATCAATCATTCCCTTATACTGTCCTACACAAACCCTTATCAGGTAATAGATAACATAAAAAAACTTTCATCATAACGATTCCTTATAGGGAATCTAATAATAAGATACGATTCCTTATCGGGAATCCAACATCAATTTAACTTGCCATGATATGATTCCTTATTGGGAATCCAATATCGAAATAACTTACCACCATATAATTCCTTATCGGGAATCCAATATCGAAATACCTTTCACAGTTCAAGATAACTTTCTTTTAATTGGGGGAAAGAAAACGCGACGGAGGAGACAAAGCTTACACTCCGACAGTGGGGGTCATAACCCAACCATTCGCTTTACTTTTGGCCAATAACCACGACTAGTCCGGAGTACATTTTTCCGCGGATTTCATCAGCCATCCACAGGTTTCACATTACCTGGTATAACGCCCGATTATCGCCCCACAGAGCAATGGGCAGGTTTCCCTGTGGGGCCCCCAAGGTTCACAGTCCATGGGGCACTGTTCATGTCACCTCATCCGTCGACTCAGACGCTGCTACTTTCCGCTTTCAGATTCCTTTCGATTATCATTCACAACTCAATCACATCATTCATATAATTCATTCAATAAATTAGTAATCCTTAATAACGATCTTTAAATAACGAATCCAACCAAGTGATTTCCTCCGTAGATAACCAAAATCATTTAACATATAACTCTTATAAATAAGTATTTCAAATCGATACATATATACTTTTCAATTTAAATTCCAATCATTAAGCTTGTGAGCCACAACCGGTAGTAAGTAATCATGTCAATAAAATATCCACAACAATATTACTAAGTCTCTCAGTTAGAATTAACTAACGAGAGTTATTAAGCCAATTCCACACAACATCTGCCTTTGCATATAGATAGTTCATACTATTTCTCTTTTCATACTTATCAATCTATATTCCTCTAGATAATAATATCAGTTATCAAGTCCCAACAATAATCACAAGATACAAGTCTCTCTCTTAGAATTAACTAAGGAGAGTTAACTGAAAACACACAGCCCAAGCTTCATCGATCACAGGTTGATTATAAGTAACTAAATATGATCCAAGTTATACCATTATCTGAGTTCTTATTAACATAATCAGTAATAAAACCAAGTACAGACCATATTCATGGTCATATAGAGTGAGTTTATCTCATTAAACAATTCCATTATCTAAGTGGGACTTCTTCAAAGTAATTCATAACTTATATTGATTTATGTAGTTAAACACACACACTAATTTACTTTAGTGAATCACTAGCCAAAGAAGCCAACTTTATTATCTTATTCCGTTTATAGTTATCAAACTAAAATACTTTACAACCACACTTCACTAATCTATAACCATAGTTAAGTAAACTAACTTCCATACTCTTCTTATTATTATTAATAATTAGTTAAACCTCTCTCTAACTTCTTGTGAGATTACTAATTAAGTCAACCCACTTTTGGAGTCTAATTCATATGATACTTGACTTATTAAACAATTTCACTCATATACTATGCTATGTTAGAAACTAATTCCCATAGTTTATCGATACACTTTTAAAGTCTACTCAAATAATTATTCTTTCACACACTATTGAACACTTCTACTAAAAATATTCTACTATTTCATAAACTAATTCTTCTAATCCATTTTAGGAACTAATTCTTTAATCCTTTAATAATACATCTTAGAATGATCATTCACCAAAATAAACCTCTTCTTAGAGCTTTACGAAACCAATAGTAGAAAACGGTTCCAGTCATAGGTAATCCATCATCATAAGACTACCTACTTAATTCACATATTACAACAATAAAGACATTCACAACAATAAAGACATTCACAACTTAGCAATTCATAATTCTTGTTCCTACTTGATATCTAATATATTATCCTCTAAAATTCATAAACCACCATTAATAACATATAACTAGCTTCCAGGAATCTAAGAAACAAATTAGGAACTTGATCGTATTTCAAACATTGGTGTAATTGCTACTTGAGTTACCTTTAAACTTTAATATTCATCACACCATTCATCCATAGCTATATAGTAAGTCAAACTTATAACATTTCTAATCTGAATATCAGTCACCTATGTAATTAAGACCTTGTTAAGTAATATCCAAACTGAAATTGACCGTACTTGTTTAAACTCGTATTGACTCATATTGGTGAATAGTACCCACTAATTATAATCAACTTTACTTTATACTCCCTCTATTTAGGAACCATATTTTATAACATACTCTAATTTATGAATGATTCTACTTCTTAGTTGCTTCATACTTAATTAAAATCTTCAAGACTAACTCTCAACTTTAATCCAAACTTCACACCTACTTTTTAGAAAATCATCTCAAATACAATGCAACAATAATTAAAAGCTATTAACACTAACTTTCAAAACAGATAGACTTATGTAACTATAGTATCTTGGATAGAATTCCTTAATTGGTCTCATATATTAAACAAAATAAACTATCGACTAAGTGAACTCATAACAATAAGATTATATAAGATAGCACTATCATAATTTGATCGATTAATCGATCAATTGCTAATATATAACAAAAACTCCTGTAATGGAATTATTAATCAAACAAAATGAACTATCAAAATAAGGCTATTTGAAATATAGAACCATGACCTTAATACTAATTTTGGACTCAACATTGTCTTTGAAACCATAAGCAATAACAACAGTGACAATAACAACAAAAAATAGAGCAACAACCTCAATGAAAACCACAACAATATTACACAACAATAACAACAACGACATCATCATCTCGCAACATAATAAAAGAGGGAAGTACCTGTTTATGCCGATTTTGTACCAAGTACTAAAAAGGTTTAGGTGCCAACAACAAAATCATCATACTGATATCAAATGACATGGTAAATAAAACGAATTGCGTAAAGAGTAAAATAATGAAAGAAGCGAGAAATTGTTGACGCGGAAAACCCAAAAGGGAAAAACCGCGGGTGATGCTCTTGATCACCAATCCACTAATATGATGCTTGGAGTAGAGGTTACAATAGTAGTTGATTACAATGATGGAACTCAGAGTATTTAGAGAGAAGAATAACAAGTAGGTGTTTTTTAGAGAGAGACGATGGGAGTGATAATAAAGAACATAAGTCAAAACTAGGTTACAAATTATGTACATATACTACTAAGAAAATATCTCCCCAGCTGCTTTAGAGTTGTTCCACAATTTGAGGGTTCCGTCAACACAATCCCGCATATATCTCAACCGCCCAAAATGACGCCAAGTAACGTCGCTTGACTTAGTCTCCCCACTTCCTTCGCCAAACTGCAACATTAATTAGAAATTCGAAATGCTTAGGGAAGCCCGCCTTCCTCAGGTGATTTCTTCAACCTCTTGAAGATCCAAGAACCAGGTAACTCCTTCTTCCTAAATTCCTCCGAATTTTGTTTCTTTAAATGGCCCCCAAAGAAAATCTTCCCAAGATTAGAAAATCAAAAAGAACTTCAAAAATGGCAGAAAGTTCAGACGAAGTAGTTATTTTAGAGACTGGGGTAATTGGGGGAAAGAGTATCGCCAGCGAATTCACTGAAGATGATGTAATTACTCTAATAGAAAAACGTATGTTGCCCGAAAAATGTATGACAAGGATTCCCGATGAAGAACAACGACCCGACGACTGCCCCAGTGGGTGGGTAGTTTTGTATGAATACCCCTTCAAGATTGGGTACTCCCTCCCCTTTAACTCTCTCATGACTCAACTCTTAACTGTCATGCAAGTCAGTCCAGGCCAAATCATGCCACTTGTTTGGCGTGTAGTTCATGTAATTGACAAATTGGCCCAAGACTCGAATGTGGACTTCACCCTAGAAGACCTTCTATACATGTAGACATTAAAAGAGTAGAGGTGTCTAGGTATACTTTTTTCTTAAACCAGGAAAACCATCTTTGGTAGAAAATTCTGGGGCTAATGACAGGGGATGGAAGAAAAGATACTTTTTTGTAGAGAAGATTCTTTGGGGAAGAGCTTTGAATACTTACATGACGGATGGAATTCCGAAGGTAATTTTCTCCTCGTCGAATACATTCTCTTGTTTATGCTGTTGACGTCGTCTAATTTCCCCTGTGATTGCAGAAATCCTACCTCTGCCCGTCGAAGATTCGTCTCTTAGCAAAGCCAAAATCAACCAACTTCTCCAGAAATACTCCCCCAAAGAAAGAACATTCCGCAACAAATTTGAATTAACGTCGTCAGAAGGAGACGTCTTGCCCCAATCAACAGAGAACACACAACCAACACCAGTCCCTCTATGGCGTCAGGTAATGTATCTTGCATACTTGTCTCGTCATTTTTCTTCATTTTTTTTTTTTTTTTCTTTTTTTTTTTTTTTTTTTTTTTTTTTTTTTTTGAGAAACTGACACACCAGACGTCTTCCAGAAACACCATGTCTACTAGATCAAAGACCCCTACCGTCGGCCTCTCTGAAGCGGAAATGCTAGAACGGGCCAGGAAGAGAAAACAGGCCGCAATGCTTCCGCTGTGACACCGTCATCCATGGGCGCTCCCAAGATTGCTAGGACGGCGCCTCCACAGAGACCCCCAAACCGGAAGACGCCTCTTGGAGAAGGGAAACTTTTACTATCTCCCTTCCCAAGAACTTCTGTGAAATCACCGCCCCGACAATCTTCCCGTCGGCGGAGAAGCTGGCGTTTCCCGCACCTCAGCGTCGCCTAGCCAGCCTGCCCTTGCTCACAGTGGCGAATGAAGGATTGGCCCTGCAAATACATGTAAGCCAACTAACACATGTTATGTCATTTAAATGTTTCATTAGTACTTACTGACGTCACCATTTGTATAGGCGTCACAACATTCTCTCGGCCCCGTCTGCTGCCCTCACTCTAGAGAAGGAGTGCAAGACACTCCGCGAGAAGTTGGACCGGTCTCGGCGTCGTTGACGGCAGCAGAAAAGAAGGTGGCAGAGCTGTCCGAGGAGTTGGCTAAGGAGAAAGGCCAGAATGCTAGCCACGTGATCAGCCTGGCGTCGATGAAGGAGAGACGGACGCCACATCGCCAGCCTCGTGAAGAGCTGATGGACGCCGCTAGCCGATACACCTGGAAGACTAAGGCAAGGTTGATGAAGCAGTTTTGGAAGGGAGACGTCGAAGTGGACGCCTGAAGCAGACATTCAGCATTCCTGGAAGTTTTTGGGACGCCGGAAGATCTGATCCCTGAGGCGAGAGTA